>NW_010559497.1:0-36647 GCF_000687285.1 Phaethon lepturus | reverse complement strand
GAAAGAGATGCCAACAAGACACCTTCTGGGAATTTCTGCAACACAAGACGACTTTGCTCCTGAAGTACTGGGCATGACTGTCTTTCCATGTTTAGTGCCGACTGTTTCTTAAAAAGTTTAAAATTTATTGTAGCCAGAGAGCCTAAAAAGTGCCATAAAATGGATGTGCAGTGATTGAAAAATATGATGCACAGAATAGCTAGCTCTTCAGCTCCCAGACGTCTTCTTCCCAGACCCTGGCGAGTGTCATAGTGACAACATCACCGAATAAAAACCCTGTATCTTTTGTAGTTTGCATTGCCCTAACCTCCTCTCCCAAAGTACTTGCCCTTCCTCATGGCCTCTAAGAAACACACCGTCAGCAGGGTCTATCACAGACCCTGGAGTCCCCTTGTACGTGGTTTGAAGGTCAGTCACGTATGCTCCTCTGTATCTCAGATGGGTTCCCAGGGGTTCTGCAGCACTAGGAGAGCAGCAGCTGGCTGGCTGCAAACAGGCAGCTACACTGGGTGTACCCAGGAAAGGAGTAAGAACATCTCCTTCGAGCTAACCTTACTCCCAACTACACCAGTAGGGACTGATTAAGCACCAATCATTGCATCCCTTGGGATGCATTTGTATAATCGGTGGAAACAGGACTGCAGAATTCTCCATGCCCTAGTACTGGCCCTGTAATCTCTAGATAAACATTGCTTCTGCTAGCAAGCTGTCGTGAATTAAAACAATATGCTCAAACATATTTACTTGTCCCTGTGTTAATCCCAGTCAGAACTCAGTTTCTGAACACTCTCTGGCCAAACTAACAGATACAGATAATAAATTACTCACTTAAAAATAAATAAATAAATACCAAAACTCTTTCTGTGATTAGACAAACATTGCAGTGGGTATATGAATCTTCTTAACATGACATTCACAGTATAAGACATACGTATTTTTCCACATTAAGGTCTTAAGATAGGATATCCCATCAGTCCACTCCTCAGACAATTAGCATATTAGCTAAATTTGCTGACAGGCATTCTGTGCGAGATTTATATCTCCTTTCAGTCCAAGTGAAATATTTGTCTTTCTACAGTGTTTTCCAAGAACATACAGCATGTTTGAGAGCTTTACTGTCCTATTTTGATAACTAGGTCCAAAACTAAGCTTAAAATGAATTGCCCAACCCAGCTCTCATGAAATGTCAAACTGAAGCTGGCAGAGGAAGATAACAGATCATAAAGGTGGCATTCTCAGGGAGCTAACTGGTGCCATTATGCTGTAGGCTCTCTCCATTGCTCACTGCGTACCCTTACTTGGAGGGGTTTATAACTTGGCTGCAAAAATGTTTTCTGGGCGAAACTTGGCAGACAAAGTCTTAACTTGAGAGCAAATACATTTTAAAACAAATTTCCGCAAAAAAAGAGAAAAATGTGTCTACAGTGAGGCTTTGAGCAATGCATAGTCAAACCGAGTTGATCTGGTGAGCTACAACACACCCAGCACAGCCCTGGTGCCAGCACTGAGGGCTAGCTCTGCCCATCCTGCCACCATTCCCTTGGTTCCCACAGTGGAACCAAGACGATGTCTGCTTTCACCCTGGGAAGGGCAGGTCTATTCCACCAAGCTGAGATGAATCAGATGTGGACATTTGGGAGCAGCCACCATGCCTGCAGGAGAAGACGGCACTGGAAGAGCTCCTCCTTGGAGCGACTGCAGGCACAGGGTAAGAGCTCAGGGTCACTGTCTTGCCCCTGCTCACAGGAGCCTGTGGCGGAGCTGGGGCCCAGCCCTTCCATGGGAAAGATTTGATGGCTCCTCATTTAGTGGGCTTTTGCAGACACCCTTCTAGCACTCACACCCTCTAAGTTCACAGAATGAGTAGAAAAAGTCACAACAGCAATACCTTCCTCTTCGGTGGTGTTTTTCCTGCAGGACTGTCAAAGCAAGTCAGATACTTGTTAAGCATCTTAAGATTCCCAGTAGAGGACACACTGCAAGCTGTTGCCCGTTTCACAAATAGACCACCACACAAGCCTCTCAGAGTCAGAGAGAATTGAGTCCTGCCCCGCTTACCTGCTCTTAAGACAGCATGTTTCAGGCTCAGTAGACAGGTTTCAGTTCTCTTAAGATAGGTTATGATTCTCACTGACTTTAAAAATGTCATGGATCAGGCCTATCCTAGAGAGCCTGCAGAGCACAAGCCACTAATCTCACCTGAATAGCTGAAAGATGCAAAAAGCTCCTCTTTTCCTGGCCAGAGTCACATACTACTTATTTGTATTGCATGGATATATAGTATGGCTGGAGCATCTGTGTGAGGCTGTGTGGAAGATGGGGAAGGATTCACGTGTGCACCCCCACTTGTTTTTACTCACCAAAAATGGTCACTCTATGTGAACGAAAGTTGTTTGTTAATTGTAGCTAAATTCAAGAGAAGAAATGTTTCTGATTAATAAGAAAGAAATGCAGAAATTTCAAAACATTTCATTTCACCATTTCCAAAATGAAGAGTTTTGGTTTTCTGGATTAGATTCAAAAAGCACATTAAACAATATTCCACAAAAAAAAAAAAACAAAACCCAAAACAAAGGAAACCAGCCAGAGAAGAAAATGATGGCATATGGCCCACAGTTTGGGCAGTCTGTTTGCATACGAGGAGTACTTTGAACTCGTATCCTATCTTCCTGGAGACAGCACTCACTCACCTTCGAACAAGAAAGTCATTCTGGCTTGTCCTTTCTGTCCCCATAAAAGTTTATTTGCTTCAACCTACTCCAGAATTACCAATATCTGTGTGGTTAGGATGTACACAGCCTTGGTTTAACATGCCTGCTCAGACTCAAGCTGAAAGAAAAAGCATTTCCACACTCTCCTTCTCAGCTGTAAAGTAAGAAAAAGAGCAACAACTGGTAAAAATTCTGAATTCAAACCATATAACCTTTCTTAGTTTCCATTGCGGCCATTGACCTGAAAAATCAAGTCACAGATTGAATGAATTCACATAGACCAAATTTAAGTTTTAGCAAATCGTGTATACTTGCACAAAAAAAAAAAATCTATCTTTAGTTCTACAGTATTGTCCAGTGAAATATTGTTGTGTTAAACCTGTGAGAAGCAAAGTCAAACAATAACTTTCACAGAAGATTTAATGAGGCAACATTGTTCTAGAACTCTTCCTAAGCTCTAGAAGCAGTGAAAGACCTATGTAAAGTCATCAGAAGCTAAAAACTGCGCAAGACAATGTCTAGCCTAAACTTTTGGTTTGGAATTTAAACTTGAATTAACTACTGAGAATATTTTTTTTTCTCATTTTCTTCAGTTTCTCTGCCCCTAGGGACAGAATAAGGGCAAAGGCTTATTCTCTGGAATTTTTATCGAAAAAATACATCGTTTCTTTCAAAGATATACTTAAGTTCATACGTCAAATAACAGTCTGATAAAGCCTTGAGTCTGCAAGTGGGCATCTAACTTTATAGTACTGTCAAGAAATTATGCATTTCTAGGAACTACATATAAATGTGGACAGGAAACATCAAGGTCAATGCCTGATTTTACAGTGGGTAGGCAAATCAAGTGCTGATGCTATGAATTCAGCCATTTCTGATCATACCCAGCTCCTGATGCATAAACATTCTTAAATTAAGCTTCTGACAACATTTGACTAGGTCTCTATATCTGATACCTCTTTTGACCCAATCATCTACTCAAACTAGCTGGTAGTAGGAATTACCATTTCATGTGTCTTTCAGTGCAAGAGGTCTCAGAGATTGTTTTCTCACCAGTTCCCAACACCCAAAACAGAGATTCCCCGCTTTGGAGTTCACCCAGATTTACTCATTCTTCAACTTTTTCTGCTTCTCCCTTCCTGTACACATATTGAAGATGATGTTATATGTATACTAAACTATGGGTTTTCCATATTATTGTATTGTTGTACCAAGAAATTCCAAATTTGATGAGATAATCTCATGAATGAGCAACCCTCCAGAGTTAAGATGAAGTTGCAAATTCTTCTTGCTGAAGACACATCAATGTTAAAAAAATGGACCACCTCAGTTTTTTGGAATCACAATAGGAATTAGCTTCAGACACAGGTGAAATGAAATCAAACATATGAATTTTTAAAAATTGAATTTTTGAATTCCTTGAAAAAAGGAAACCCCAGTATCTTTATCTAAGGAATTTCATGGATGCCACCCTTAAAGTTAACGGGTGGTTAGTGGGCATGTTGGTGTTGGATTAATGGTTGGACTTGATGATCTTGAAGGTCGTTTCCAACCTTAATGATTCTGTGATTCTATGATAACCAAAGAAATGGTAGGGTTAAATGTTGAATATACTATACTTATAAAAAATGAAGTTGATGTGTGTGATCTAATATAAATCCCGTTAATTTTTTGTTTTTTCTTGGTTCTCTCATGCTCATTCTCTCTCCAAGTCACTTGGCGTTCATTTCCCAGTAAACCTATTATTTCAGTGCTCTATTAGATTTACATTCACTGCTCTCAGTCAGCTCTCTTATATCCAGGAAATCTTATTCATGATGCACAAGAAAAAGCCCAAAGATAATTAAGATCTAGGGGATTGGCCAGGTTTGACAGAAAATATGGAACTGAACAACTGCTAAAGTCAGTCTTTTCAAGACTGCAGGGAAGCTCTTCAGTGGCACTCAGTGCTTAACTTACTGTGACTGCAGTGGCTATATTCAAATGCATAGGACTGGACGGAGGTCTTACATCTATTCCTCACCATTTTGGGTTTCTGTTCTGGTTTGTCGTTGGTTAGCTCGGACACTGGATGTGGATACATCCCTGCACATATCTGGCTTGAGCAGAGATACCAGTGGAGGTTCAGGACGTGAGAGGGGATGAGGAGAGCCTCCTGACTTATTAAGACCACTGAAAGCTCAACCATGGTCATCAAGTGCATCCATACAAAATGCCAAAAGTCATTCTAGCTCCTTCATAAGGAAGCTGAGTTACAAACTTGTGATAAGATAAAAAATGAGTTTTTTAAAATTAGTTATAATTACCAAGTTTGACAGCCTTTGAGATGGCAGTCATTTTGTCTTCACCAAGTTGAAACAAGACTGCTCGATATTGGTATTTCTCTTTGCCTTTGCACTTACCTCTTCAGTGTCCCTCCTCTCACTTTCTCTCTCAGTGTAATAAGTTAAAGTTTTGTTACAAACTCTGCTATAATTTCTCAGTAATCTGAGAGGATAACCACAGCTGCAGTTTTGAGGTTGCCAGCAATTCCTGCTACTGGCAATTTTCCGTCAGTCTTGTTAAGAAAGTTGCCACAATTTTACCACAAATAGTAAGTCTGTGGCATAGTCCAGAATTTGCATACAATTGCTGTTAACTTACCAAAATGATCATTTCTGTTAACAATAGCTCTCTAAAAGTGCTTGAAAATCAGGCTTCAGCCAAGCCAATCTGGTTTACATTTTACAAAGTATTTTAATGTGAAACCTTTTAATAGAAATCATCACTAAAGTCACTTTGAGATCATGTCTGCTATCTGCAAGTCTTGAAAAACTAATTGTATACTTGCTTTTTGGATTATTTGTCCTGCTTTTTCCACAAAAAATCATTGGAAGCATCTTTAGCCAAAATTTAAGTACAAGTTATTTTGTTAACATTATTAAAATGCATATTCAGCGAATTCATTTGGCTGCATTAGCTTGTACATTCATGCAGCTTCTGAGACCTTACACTGTGCTACTAGTAGCTCAGAAGAAAATCTATACCAAACTATGTTTGTGTTGCCTTTTGATTTTATAGTTTTAATAGATGTTATATACAAAGTAAATTACAAAAAATCTAAAGCTATTAAAAACACTTGTAGTGATATTTAAAACCAGATGAAACTGGTTTGGTTAAGGATTTTTAATGAAATGTGATCAAACTTCACATAAATTGATTAATTTGGACAAAGTTTCAGTTTGTAATGATTTATTTTGCTGAACACAACCGAAACTCCATGAATCATCATGGTTTCCATTATATTATTCCTTTTGGTATACCTGTAAAAGTATAAAATTAATTCTCTAGAACAAATTACATTTTAACTAATGATTTTGAGTAGGGACGTTCTTTCTGTAATCCACAAGTCTCACACTTCCATTTGAGTTAGGTTTTCAAAAAGACTAAACATTAAGAAGTTTTCTGTAGAAAACTGAAAAAGTGAGATTTGCTACCAGAGCTGTTCTTGCAGTAAGTCCAGTCATTTGGCATATACCTTCTCAGCCGCACATGTAAATCAGGTGTGCCATCACATGTACATTTTGCTTACACTCATGCTTGATCTTGTTTTATGAGCTAGCATATCGCTGAGAAGGATGGAACAATTTAAACACTCTGAAGGGTTGTGGTTTTGATCTAAGAAAACATTGTGGCTGGTCATATAGAAAAAGTCCTTCCTAAAATGCTAAGGGAATCATTTTTTAATAACAAAAAAAAAATTACCTATTCAGCAGGTTTTAATTCTTTCAGGGGAGCTTGACAGTATATCAAATTGTCCAGTCATTAAATGCTGACACTATAATGAAGCCGCCTTCTCTCATCATTATATCATTCCCTCCGTTACTGAAAAGGCTTTAGCCCAGCCATCCATTTAATGGTGTTTTCTTTAGTAAAAAGTAATATATTTTACTGATAAAAATGGAACCAGTTTGTTCTTCAAGGTGGAAATTAATTTTCCAAACCTCTGCTGTTTTGAAGGCTGACACAAGGGTAAATCTACAAATCCCAATTAATTTCACTGGTGTTGGCTGTCCTTGAAACAAAACAGATGCTGGTGCTTTTTTCCATATTGCTCAATGTGAATTTTTGGATTCTGGAAACCAATTAAAAGTGATAGGACAATTATTGGGAGCTTTCACTTACATCACCTTTTAGTATCTAACTAGCATTTAGACTGCTTAATTTTGAATGGAAACAGAGCACCGCAAGGCCTCTGTGGTCAGGACCCTCACTATTCATTCTCTCCTTCTGACAGTGGAAATCCAATAGAGTACAAGTGTTGTAAATACATGGACAAACACTGAGCTGAAAAATACATAAACATTCACATCCGAAATCTTTAGTTTAGGACTCATCTCAATTTATTTAATATCAAGATTTACAGCATTAGTGCCATTCCCACATGTATTAGATCTTGTGACATCCAGCTTGGGCAGGTAGATAGAAGAGATTGCTTTCACCAGTCTTAAGACTAAATGAATTGATCATCAGGTAATGAAGATCTTGACTACTGGTAAAATATTTCCTCGGAATGGCTCATCTTCATAACAAATTATTTCTTCCTGACCCAAGGGCAAGTTAAATTTGTCACACAGTCCAACAGTGTTTAGATTAAACATAGTCTTAATTAGCACAGTTAGGACACCTTTTTATTTGGCTGTGGCCATGCTGATGACTTCATAAATCCTCTTACTACTGTTTTTGATATAGTACTGGCTGCTCTATTACTAGTACTGTGCTGCTCATTGTTCAGTTTCGGACTGAAAGACTGCGGTACCCTCTTGCCTATGGGCTTGAGCCCATCCTATGCTGCAAAAAAAAAAATCTTAAAATACTTCTAAGAATCACGGATTTGGATGTCTTGCTTTAGCCTAAGAAAGTGGAAAAGTTATGACCATATTAAAGCTAAGGCTTTTCCCCCCTCATAGTACTATATAAACAAAAGCAGAATTCCTTGGTAGACTTACAACATGATTTTGACTGTTATGCACAAAATAGACAACGACTGGATTTAAATATGTCTTACAGGTTCCTCTAGACAGGGTGTAATTGTCCTGCTGAGACATACCATGTTCGAGGCCCCCAGTGGAGTATTTAATCCTTACCTGCTTCCTCTTTTCTAGTTTTGACCCTTCCTTACAGATACAAGATTACACCTACTTGGATTAATTTAAAAGATGCCTTTCAGCAGATCAGCATTTGGGTCTGTCTCTATATTATCCTGTTAATATGGTCTCCGAATCAGACTGCTATAGCTGCGTATGAGTTCCTTCTCTTCTCAGAATGATCCAGTATACATAATTATTATGAAATTTTACAAGCAGCAATGTAGCATTAAATTAGAAGAACAAGTATTTATGCAACCATTCCACGTGCATGGAGCAAAATAATAGTTTGCAATTGTATTCCTGCAGAAAGTATTTCCTTTTTGAAAAACTTGGGCTACTTTTCTGGCATGAAAAAAACACGTTGCTTCCTAACATATCAGCATGCATGAAGTTTAGTACAATGCAGTCACCACAGTCCTTGTTCTAACCCAGTCTGCACAAGCCCACTTTGCAAGGACTTCTGTTAGATTCTGTCATGATGCACCAATGAAACAGGGTAGTCCCTTCAACCATGAATCACTGCTGTAGACCTCACTGCATGTCTGTGAGATAGTTACTGTGTTTCTCTGGTTCCACACTCAAATATCTTCTCTTTCTTCTAGAACCTCAGAAGCTTGACTATACATATCACATTGTTCATGATCTCCTAACCAGATACAATGATCAACCCAAGGAAAAGTCACGTAACAAACATCAAACAAGACAAACTTTCTTCTGACTATTCACTCTTATTTCATATTCCTCAACTCGGAAGAATCATTTGCAATTTTTTCACAAAGGAATTTGTCTTATAATCTGCACACAATAGCTAAGCACCATTCACCCACTTGGTCAGAGCTCTAGCCATTCATTGCAAGTTCTTCACAAAGAAGTGTGTTCAATTTCCAAGGCAACCTGCTGCTTTTACTCCAATTCACATCATCATTAGGATATTTTAATGGCTACTCCAAACAGATAAACAGTAGTTAGACTGAAAGAGATCACAGAAAAGAAGTTGAGAATCACAGGTAGAAAGTAATAGGTAAAGTCTGAAAACTAGTTCTCTTGCATCGCCACTGTTTACTGTGCCTGTGGAAGATTAAATGGTTTTGCACTTTATCTCAACTGCTGCTTCAGTCAGTGCTTCCCTTCTACCGTCCCTCAAGAGAAGGAATTTGCTTCATAAGATTTGCTGACACTAGACAGTTAAGCAGACATGAAAGTGATTGCTTAAGATTACAGAAGGAGCAATGCTTCTGCATATGATCCTCTGTGTTTGAGTGAGAAAAAAAATTCAAGACACCCCTTCCACTTCCATCTTTCCCGTTTCAAACTTCCTTCGTTGCAACATAACTATAACATCTATGCCACTTCTCTTTATGTTCATGTAACACCTGCACAAAGATTGTCTACAAATAGATTTCCCAAATGCCCTTATTTGCATCTGGTTAGGAAGTCCATCCCAGAGTGTCACTGGGCCATATTCACCCCTGAAGCATGCAGGTGGAATTGAAATTCAGTCTCTGAATTTGCCATGTTTCAAGTGGTTCTGTGCTAATCACTGTACCTCCTGTAATTTAAATCCTTTCTTAATTGCATTAGGAAGAAAACCAGAGTAAGCTCTTTTCCCTGTTGCCATCAGCAGAAGCTGTTGATGGAATATGCTCAGTCATAGTGGACCCGCCAGAATGAACAGACTGTGGTTTCCTGTTCCAGAGGAAGGAAACAATTGGTTTTTCCCACAAGCACATAAAAGAGGCTGCTGCTTTGTAGGTAAACATGGTGTGTAAGCCACGTACTTCCTTTTGCAGCCAGCTCAGTCCTAAAAGAACAAGATTATTCTGCACGTATCTGAAATTAATTCAGGCTCAAGAAACCCAACATGAAAATCCAACTGCTGACAACCTATAGCTCTTGAAATACACACCATGTCTCTATTTTAAGCAACAGAAAATTCACATGGCAGAAGTACAAATTTTGATTACACCAATGAACAGAGATGAAAACAATACTTAATTCTTCTATATCTCCTTTAGTTCTTAACTATAAAAACTCTTTATAAAGATAGGTAAACATTTATATTTTTATGCAGCATATCCAAAAAAATGAAATAACTTTCTGCTTAAAATTAAAAGCCCAGCCAACAATGCATATAAAAACAGTAGCAGATAGATTTCTAATGCTGTTGTTTCTTCATTAGATGAATTAAGGTGTGTACTGAAAAGCTTTAAAACAAAAATCTGGAGTGATCATTTCAATGCCCTGATATAGGCAGCCGACTTTAAAGATACTCCTCTAAATGACATGTTGCATGTGCTTTCTATCCAGCTTTGGCAGATTCAAGAACAAAAACTCACAGTTCAGTTGCTTTAAATGATCCACACTGTCATAACAGATGATTGACAACAGCCACTGAATCTATGGCTTTGGATATGCATCTGCGGAGCTGCAGGTACTTAGAAGGGAGCTTTCTCATGCATTTTAACAACTCTGAAAAAATAAACCACAAAAAATCTATGCTTTCAGCTTTTAATATCCCTTTTTAATTAAGGTTGCTTAATATTGCTGACTGTTTCTCATCTCACATTATTTATGTTGCTTTAAATGTTCAGGATCACCTGAAAAAATAAGATGCTTGGACTATACCCCATCAAAACTCTTACAGGCTGGATCACTTCTAGGGAAAAAGGGCACAAAATGAATCTGCACCTGATATCAGGAGGTTACACATCAAATTTATGCTTTCTTGCATTTTAAGGAACTAGGGGCAGCTTTGGGTTTCTGCAGTTTTATGCCTGTAAATGGAATGGCTATTGGCTTTTCACAATCTATTTTATAAGAGCTTATATATTATGTTTCATTTTCTAGTTTGCCTGTAGTTTGAGAAAAGCCCATGTAACTTCTACAGCCTTTGAAGTTCTGCAGTAGTAGGTGAAACAGAGGGATAGAAGCAATCCAGGGTCTCATCAGGTCTATATTACTTTAAACCATATCTTGTCCTGGTGCCTTACTATCATACAGATTTTTCCTCAGTAATCTGTGAATGATACTCTAGCTTTCCTGTACCTACTTTTTTAGCTTACTTACCAAAAAGCAAAACACTGGACCCTCATTTGTTTTTATAATTTCCTTTACTCCTGTTATCCCTTTATGGTGATCAGAGACCACAGAGGACCTTGAGCTCTTATGAAACTTTATAAATAAGCCTCTTGGTACAGCAGCATCCCATAGGGCATGTTTCCTCATGACCCCACCTCCCCACCCAAGTCAACAGAGGTTTGGCCACTGAGTTCAGTGGGAGTAGGACGAGGCCCTAATGTTTCACCAGCTACCTAGCTGCTCAGCTGCTGCGGAGTTGGTAGGACAGCAGGACATCATATGACACTGTGACGTAGGAGTTCGCAGTTTCTTACAGCCTTGCGATGCTCTTAGCCTTCTCAGAGAGCCTGACAATCCTCAAGTGGTACTGCTGGCTTCTTGCACTGTTGCCCGGTAGTGAAAAAAGAGAAAAGCTCCCAGCAGCTGAGCCATCACCCTTCAGTCCTTAAGGGAAAACACACATGTGAAGAGAAGCACACAAGGACGCATGCATGTGCACGCACGCACACATATGGCTCACGTATAGCACAAAATGACTGGCCAGAGCCGTGGCCTTGGAAAATTTTATCTTGGTTAGATTAAAATATACCTCACCTCTTAAACCTTTTCCCTTTGTGAATGTAGTCATCTTGTTACCTCAGTGAACTGCATTTTGTCCAATGCCTTGTACATTTGAAAAATTATATGGTTAAGCAAGACATTTCATAATCATTAATCTATAGTTAACTCAGCCTGCTGTATTATGCAATACTATGAGGAACAGCTGGGGCCCACTAACCAGAAAGCACTTTTATGGTTACTCTTAAGGGCCATTAAATCAATGTGATGAGAGCACAGCTGGAAAAAATCCTGCAAAAATTTATCAGATCCCACACAATATGTAAAGGGACCACTCGGTGCAATTGCAGACTCAGCACCAAGCCCTCTCAGCTGAAACTGCAGGTGGAGGAACATTTACAGAACAGCTCGTATACAGTCCTGAAAACGTCTGCTGCCTCGCCCTTTTCCCTCGTCTGTGGGGTTTTCCATTTGGGCCTCACTGACTGCTGTAATTGCTGTGGATCCCATAGGAGTAGGGTAACGGGATCACGAGAGCAGCCATTTCGGCAATCGCCACGCTGCCTCCTTAAGCCGTTTGAGACAGACCCTCCTAACGCTAACGCAGGGGACGCGGGCAGTGCTGCCTCCCTTACCTCAAGCACACTCTGGCACGGGCATGGAAATCTCATGTTTTCCTCCTTCACATTTGAAACAGAAGGCAGAAGAGAGGAAAAAGCTGTTTAACCCTGAAGCCCACATGTTTCACGACTGTTCACACATCATAGATAATGCAAAATAATTAAGAAGGAATGCTGTTACTGAGTTATAATGTCCTGCAGAATTAATCTCTGATGAAATAAAGCAGGTAGGGAAGTGAAAGGCATATTAATCAGAATAGAGCAGACAAAAAAAAAAAATTGCTCTACCTGCTTCATGGATGTCTAATGGGTTTTAAGCTCCAGAGCAATTTCTTTAACACCTTTCTTAAATGCCTGTTAAGGACCTGATCCTAGGAGTCTGTTGATGCCAGTGTAGTTCTGCTATGGACTTAACAGTCTCTGCATCAGATCCATAAATGAATCAAATGAAAGTATAGTAGAAAGACAAGAACTAAGTGTTGAAAGAACTCCAGAGGCAGGGACAAAAGAGAGGAATTGCAGTCCCAATGGGACATTACCAAAAAAAAGTGAGCACACTTCTGGGATAATCCGAGCAGTGGTCCATGGGTATTTTTGCACACTGGTGCAAAAGTAATCATTGCATATGCCTGATAATCACAAGTACTAGGCTGTGGTCTAAATGCACATTAGAAAAGCCCAACATTAGTGGCCTTGATCCTACCAGACCTTACATTCAAATCTATATAAGGCTGTAGACAGGTGGCTTCCTGCTGCTCGACACAAGTGGCTGGTGTAAAGTCAGATAGTTTATACATCTAGGCTCATCATGAATGTTTTTATTTACAGTTTCCTTCCTGTCTTCTCCAGAATGAGCAACCCGCACAGTCTGCTTCCCTTCTTTGCTCCTCTTTATTTGTGAGACTGTGCTCTCTTTAAATGAGACACTCATGAAACAGCTGGCTGTGTTCAACACTGTAATATTACCAAATAGCTTAGGGTAGGAACTAAAATGAAACAAATAAAGAAAAAACAGACTGGAAATGAGTATGTGTGGGAGGGATGGTTTTGAAGTAGAAATGAAGACCACTGCCAAATTAGAACTTAGCTATATACACCAGAGCTAGCAGCTTTCTACTTGCAAAAGGAGCCATGATCTTAAAGGATCACATTTTTGGCAGATTGCACATGGACAGTAATTACAGAATAGCACATAGTCAGCATCATGCACATCTGAAAAATATATATGCATTTGTATAATAAGTATGCATGTATATGTGTGTGTGTCTGTGTGTGTGTGTAAAAATTTTATGTGCATGATTTATGCCATATATCTTAATCTGTGCTATATTTCATACACATATGATACTTAGATACGCACATATACAAAACATACAACCCATCACACTGCACTTTGATTAAAATTCAAGGAAGAACATATCGCACTGAAACATCTTCTTTTTCCCTGTCACCCTTCCCAGCCAAGACTAAGATGAATCTGGTTTTATGTAGCTTAGGAAGACTGAAAGAGTCACAGAGCAAAGATGAATAAACCTTTTTTCTGAACCACTGAAGTCTATGAAAGATTTGTCACTGTCTTTAGTGAGTGCAGGATCAAGTCCTTCTAGGGCTGAATAGAAAGACCAGGATCAGACATTCATGCAAAAATCAGTGCTTGAGTGGAGAAAGCAGCTCCTTTTGCTTCCTGGGACTTCTTTATAGCGTTGTGTACCCATATAGCAGGAGCCAAGGGGAAGAACAGTTGGAATGAGGAGTGACATAGCAAATATCCACCTCCAGGCAATGCACTCAAAAGAAAATTCTGCTTCACGCTCTGCTCTCTTCTCCTTCTTGCCCTTACATCTTCTGGAACTGCACTGAAAAAAGCCAGGGTCTTTATGGAAAATCTCCCTTACCGACATGATGCTTGAAGGCTAGAAGTGTAACACAAACAAGGGATCCAGGGCATGGCTGAGGAGAAGGCCAGCTGGTGCTCATATTCAATAATTCTTTAAAATTTTATGTCTCCCCAATGGTATTCTTTGTGTGTGTGTAAAAGGTTCCACATTCTCCACAGAAAAGAGGCTTAAAAAAAAAAAAAACCACTTAGTTTTCAAAAGTGCTATTGGTTCTTAAGCATATTTTGACAGGCTTGCTGCTGTTAAAATATCTTGACATAACCAAAGCAGAAATACCCTCTGCAGTAGTTCATGGTTCTTTTTACTGAGGAAGTCTGAAATGAGTTTCCAAACTCAAAGCAGGGGAAGTACAGAATTTTTGAATTTTAAAAACACAGAAAGCCAAGACTCCCTAAGGTATACAGAAATGTAGAGGGAGAAATTCTATCTTCCCAAGGTTTGCCAAATGAAATGGGGAAGAGGGGGAATTAATTCTTTTCAGAAACAAAAGAGAAAACAGAGGAGAAAAGTTTGGGTCATGAGCACCAAGCAGGCAACAGAAGGGCTTGTTGCAGTATGTACTCTCTCCACTGGAAATGCAGTCTAGCACAGGATGCTCTCGGTCCAATAGAGGATTATACCTTTAGATCGAGACATGACACACAGGAGTGACCAATGGAAAGTTCTTCTACAATTGTGCATTGACCTGTGGTACACGCATAACTGTTATGACATGTCAGGTTTATCAAGGCTGTCAAAAATCCCAGTAGGGTCCCAAAAAGTTGCAAATAAAATCTCAGATTCATATTCTGCTATTAATGGCAACTAATGAAAGAGAGGATAGACCCTAACATTCTTGTGACTTCAGCTTCCAAGAGGATGTCTTGCTGTGTTAATCCTTATTCATATCCAGACCACCAGAAAAGTACGAAGTGCTCATATCCCCTTAATTATATTTCAAGATAATATGTGGGTAATGTGGCTTATGCACCCCCATTAAATATGAGGAGTGCTTCAATATTATTTCTTTTAAGATTTCTCTAAGTATTTCATGATCCCTTAGATCAAAATCTGCGCCTTGCAATTTTGATCCCATCTGTTTAATTTCATCCAGTTTTTTACACTTTAAGAGTATTTTTCAAGAAGGAATAGTTTCTTCCTCTCTTTTAAATCCTTCCTCCTCATCCTCCATCCCAAATCAATGTTTTTAATTAAAAATAAACTTGATTCAGGGTTGCTGGCAAACTCCCATGTTCATTCTTAATACCTTCTTATCCAAAATGAAAGAAAATCTCAAGGTCCCTGCAGGATTAAATTTCAGAGATAGTAAAAAACTCCTACCAGAGATTTTTCAAAGCTTTTTTTTTTTTTTTTAACTATTGTCCTGGAAGCAGTGAGATACATGGGTAAGCAAGGGACAAAGGACATTATAGAAGAGAACATAATAACTTCTCCCAGACAGAACAAAAATCTTCCTGAGTTCATTGATTATAGTTTGGAAACTAAGAGGTATTACTGGAAGTCTATGAAGAATTGGTTATTCTGCTTTTAAACCAAAGAGTAATGGCACAAGGAATTTTCTGTTCTGTTTTCCATATTGGAGAGATTCAGAAAAGAGCTACCTACATAAGCAACTGAGCACTTTGTTTCCAATATATCTGGTAACTTAACTAGATCATCTTGCTCATAAAAAACAAGATGTAAAAGCTTTTAAAATCTGTTGATAAAAAACCACAACCCAAAACCCGATAGCAAATATATCCCTAAGTGGAAGAGTGTTTATTTGTTGTTACTGATTTGTACTGTCCAGTGTATGGTCTCATCTTCTATGGCATGAAAGTTTAAGTATGACTTACAACTCACTAAAGGCTTAGCCTTCACTTCTATGGGAGCAGTTCATAAAGTCAGAACTCAACAAACTAAATTAAATGGACAGTTGCAACTGACTGAACTCTTCTGATTCTCATGGATTGTGTGCAGATCACAGTTCAATGAGACATATCTTATACTGTCTCCCTGATGTCATATCAAGCCTCCCAAATTTGCTGTCACTGAAGTTCCCGTGGCACCCAACTATCTGATTATGGAACTTTCATATCTTTTCTCAGAAGCCTGCAATGATTATTTTAGGCTTTGCTTTCTTTCCTGAATATATTTATCAGCTAAAGACCACATGTTTGCTCTCTGTGCAGCTCCTTTCATGCCTGTGATGCCATTCTGTGATTCTGTGATTCCCAAAGCACGCAGGTCCTTACGGTGTATCTAGAACTCACAAAAAAATGCCCAAACTGTTTTCTCTCCTAAAGTGGATCAGGTTCCACAAAAAAAAGGGCAAGAATAAATAATTCCCTTTATCTGCTTACTTTTCCCTTTGAATTCCCTCCTTTTCACAGAATCATAGAATCATTAAGGTTGGAAAGGACCTTTAAGATCATCAAGTCCAACCATCAACCCAACACCACCATGCACACTAAACCATGTCCTGAAGTGCCACATCTACACTTTTTTTTAATATTTCCAGTGACAGTGACTCCACTACCTACCTGGGCAGCCTATTCCAATATTTGACCACTATCTCAGTAAAGAAATTTTTCCTAATTGCCAGTCTAAACCTCCCCTGTGCAACTTGAGGCCATTTCCTCTCCTCCTATCACTAGTTACTTGGGAGAAGAGACCAACACCCACCTCACCACAACCCCCTTTCAGGTAGTTATAGAGAGCGATAAGGTCTCCCCTCAGCCTCCTCTTCTCCAGACTAAACAACCCCAGTTCCCCCAGCGTCTCCTCATAAGACTTGTGCTCCAGACCCCTCACCAGCTTCGTTGCCCTTCTCTGGACATGCTTGAGCATCTCAATGTCCTTCTTGTAGTGAGGGGCCCAAAACTGAACACCGTATTCAAGGTGCGGCCTCACCAGTGCCGAGTACAGGGGCACAATCACTTCCCTACTCCTGCTGGCCACACTATTTATTTTGTCAAGATGCACCTACTCAGAACTGAAAACCCAGTGAACAGAGCAGTCAGTCATGATTTAGAGGACCTGTCTTCAGTTGCCAATTCTCCTTGGAAAGCAGAAGAGTACCCAAGTACCAGGCTATTTTTTATATCATCTATGATGAAATTATTTCATATCAAGTTATATACCAATGAACAATTAGTCTTTGGGCAAAGACATGAGGGATAACTGGTAACTCTGCCCCTACAGCATTATGTTGAAGGAACTCGCCAAGAGGAGTCAGACACAGTCAGCATCAGATGAACCCTGAAAATAAAATAATTTACTAGAACTCAGGTGACTTCCTTAATTGTTACCTGATAGTCTTTATTTCTGTTTTCCTTTTTCCTTATTTAGGACATTGAGTGCTTCATCAATTGACCTGAAAGGCAAGAGAAAACAGTAGGCATCACCATCTCCTCTCACATTTTTCTAAGGGCTGGCTTAGAGAATTCAGAGATGTAATCTAAAGTAGAGAAAAGCACTATCTTTCAACTTCAACTCATCTGTATTCTCTAAATTTCTGACTGATTAATACACCACAAAGAATGCTGTTTTCCATGGATGCCATGTGTACGTCTCTCTCCCTCTACTGTGCAAAGAATTGGCTTGGCTAGCTGACTTGGCACTAGTGGGCAGAGAGACACGTGATGACTTCCTCTAAGTAGGTACCATGACTTAGACCACTACTGTGTCAAAATATTATTGTGATGCAAAAGGTCAGATTGACGACCCTTCAAAAATGTCTCCTTAGTCCAAGAATCTGTTTTACCACCAAGAAATGAACATTCCTGATGACATGCTGTTAACACACAATGGAAAATTTGATCAACTGCCTCCTTCACACCACTTTGCAAATGACCTTCTGCTTGGGAAAGCACTGTGTAAGCAACATTTCTTTCCTGATATATGGAACAGTATTCAAAATGAAAATCCAGTCCTCCCTTTGAAAGACTTCTGCCTGTGACATTTTCTTTTAAAAAGCACATGAGTACTGTACACTGACAGATTCTCATCTTATTTATACCAGAGCTTTGCAAATATTGGTGGAACTGCTATGAATTTATACTGCTGTAAATACTTAAACACAGTGCTGAGCTGAACTGACTTTTTTACCCATTAACTTATAAAATATTAACATGATGTTTTGGTCCTGAATTTACCATGAGATCAGACTAGCAGGGAAAGAACTGATGGAAAAACAACTATCAATCACTTTTACCCACAACTGCCTGCACTCTTCTAATACCTCATCCAAAAGGTTTAGTTGTATTTTGGCATTTGGTGTGTCGTGGATTAACACCAGCCGCAACTAAGCCCCACATAGCCACTCACTCACTCCTCCCCGGTGGGATGGGAGAGAGAATCGGAAGGGTAAAAGTGAGAAAACTCATGGGATGAGATGAAGACAGTTAACAGGTAAAGCAAAAGCCGCGCACACAAACAAAGCAAAATAAGGAATTCATTCGCCACTTCCCATCAGCAGGCAGGGGTTCAGCCATCTGCAGGAAAGCAGGGCTCCATCACGTGTAACGGTTACTTGGGAAGACAAACGCCATCCCTCTGAACATTCCCCACTTCCTCCTTCTTCCCCCAGCTTCATATGCTGACCATGATGTCATACGGTATGGAATATCCCTGTGGTCAGCTGGGGTCAGCTGTCCCAGCTGTGTCCCCTCCCAACATCTTGTGCACCTCCAGCCTACTCACTGGTGGGTTGGTGTGAGAAGCAGAAAGGACCTTGACTCTGTGTAAGCACTGCTCAGCAATAACGAAAACATCCCTGTATTATCAACACTGTTTTCAGCACAAACGCAAAACACAGCCCCATACCAGCTACTATGAAAAAAAATTAACTCTATCCTACCTAAAACCAGCACATGGTGATAGGGTGATATTTCCTTGGTATCAGTACCATGAAACATGAATTGCATCACCTATCAATATTCTTTGATATATATGGGCACATACCTTTGGTGTTTCTAGCAGTAACACACATAAATAAATCTGTGGGGATTTAAAACAGGTGTATCCTTCATTAAAGGAATAGAAAAATGTGTTATTATGTTTTGTTGCTACTGAACACTTTGGCCACAAAATACTTGCCTACTTTACAAACTGGAACCTAAAAGAAAAGAAGTCAAGAGGAATGACTTAGAAGATATATTGCTGAAACAAAAAAACTAACAAAACTAAATTGAAAGTTTTCTCCTAATTTCATCAGCTTTGGATCAATTTCCCTTACATAAAACCAAGTAGCAGAAATTACAAGTTAATTCAAGAGCTTACAGGTTGTAAATGTATCTAGATGACAGAAAAAATAGCATTATACATTCACTTCTGAGTAAATGACCTACAAAGAGATTTTTTAAGGGATGTTCATACATTCTTAGTTTCTTCCATGATGTAAGTACTGAAATAGAGATTTTCCCAAATAGAATGGAATTGCATCAACTACCCAACTGGCCTTTAAAACCTTCAGCTATAGTATTGTGATTGTATGTGTTTGAATGTTTTCTTCTCCAAAGATTATCAAACGGCAGCCAGAGACAGCTCAAGGTGCAGGATCTACTTCTCTCACGCTGTCAATCATGTAACAGCTGCCATTCACCTTGAGCATTCATTTGGAAGGAAAGACTTGTTATCTGCTTAGATTTCTTATCTGTTTTTAAAACTTTGTGTAAATAACTTTTTTAGACAGGACTAAGAAGCACTGAAATGGGACAAGAGAAGAGTTCCCTAATCCATTGGTGCCAGTTACATCACACTGTACAGTTACCATCAGGCAAGGAAAGTCAGTCGGGGGAAAAATAAAGCCACCTCTCTACAAGCACAACTGCAATTAGAAAAAATTTTCAGGCACCATTCTGGTCTGCTTACCTAGCATCCAGGAGAGGGATTTTTGTCTGGGAATTTCAGAAACCAGATTGCACTACAAACAATCCCATAGGTAACATTTATAATATGTTTGTATGAAACATGGTATTGGCCATTAGTCTGAATCTATTTTGAACGGTTATTAATAACAGAGCAACAGAGTTTCAATGATAGTATAGTAAAAGGTATTGATGTTGTCTGGAAAAATATGAAATGAAGGACTAATCTGAACTTATCAAAGACTGGGAAGCAGGCTGGGACACATTTAGAGCCCAAAAGGAGAGGATGCACGTTTTCTCTGATGATCCTTACCTGCAGCTGCACAAATCACTATCTCAAAATCCAAGTTTATGGAAATTTAAAAAAACTGACACTGAATCTGGTTCTGTGTTTCTTCATGTTTCTGTTTACAGCTGTTCCGGTCAACTTTGACAGAACAGATTTGCTATCAGAAAATTAAGTTCTATCCAAATAAAAATGTATAGCGAAATTTTCTTGAAGGAGGAAGGACTTCTAAAAATGTAAAAAAAAAAAAGCCAAAAAGCTTGTTTTGATATTTTGGGGAAAAATGTATTGATATTTCTTTTGCAAATGACTTTTTACGTTGTGGTACATTACATGCTTTTAAAAGTCAAAATGAAATCAAGCCATTAAAAGTAGTTTTCAGCTTTTTTAATTGACATTTTTGCACTAGAATTTAGAACAAAGTTCTGAAGTCATCCACAAAACAGAATTTTTGTTCTCCATACAGCCCACACTGAGACATAATGATTATAGCATGTGAAGCAAGTTTTGCTTTTGAAAAATTCTCAATTACAGAATAATAGCAAAACTCATAAGAATCTTAGAAATACTTATTTAGAAAACTCAAGGAAACCTCCACAGCAATATCAGTGGAAACTAACTAGAACATAAAATCATTTTAATATCCAAAGACATGACAGACATTTAATTATTTAGAATCACATCTGATTGCAGAAAGACATTTGAAAGCTAGCTTAAATGCCTATCTTGTTACCAGTTATATTGTGTTAATATTTAGGAATAAGAATGGTTGTATTGCATCAGAACAAAAATCCCTTTAGTCCAGCATCATGTGTGCAGTATTAGCCAGTAATGGATGTAGGAAGATATTATAAGAAGACAGCTTTTATAAAATAGCCTTTCCTCTGGCTTTCCTGCCAGTAAACCATAGCTTAGGGACTTGCTGAGGCAGAGGTTGAAGCCTGACCATCAACTGTAATAGCTGTGGATAGATCCATCTTCCCTAAATATATGTATTTTTTGAATCATTTATACTGTGGGCCTCTACAGCATCCCGTGGCCACGAATGCAAACATTTGATAATGTATTTTGATTAACAAGACTCATTCTTCTGACTGAATTTTGAGTTCATTTCATCTCTATCTAAAGTGTTTCAGCTGGGGAGGAGGGAGTGTTAGATTTTGGGTTTGATTTGTTGTTTTTTTAAGAGCTTATTAGAACAAATAAGGATAGCAAACTAGGATTTTATTTGTGGATGTTTCCACTTGTACCCCAAAAGGTTCTGTTGAAAACATCTAATATAAGATTACGTTTAATAAAAAACAGAAGAACAGGAAAGTGAAGTCCTGATTTCAGTTGTATTTCACATCTCACCATGTGTAAGCAGTCATTGGATCAGTGGATCTTTAGAATTTTATGGGCAGTGGACCTCAAATACATTCACTCTGGCTTAGCCTAAAATCTAGATAGGCACCAGACTTTACTATGATTATTCCAACGCAGTCTTGTTTAATCCACCTGTGTAGGTGTTAAACACACATACATAACAGATAGAGAAAGGACCAAAAGAAAAAGGATTATCTCAGCCTGTTTAAACAGCAAAGGAGGGAAGTTGGACTGACTCCACAGCCTCCTCCAGGGTTTCAGAAACAGTAGAAAATGTCCACTCATACAAATTTTCATTATTCCAGAGAGAAAAGAGAGAAGAATGATGGAGAAGGTAGATATTCTCTCAGAAAAATTGAAATCTTTGGATTTGCCCCAGTGTGTGTAGATTTTCTTTTTTGTTTGTTTGTTTTGCTTTGTTTTTGTTTTACAGAATGTAAGCTTTTTACATGAGAGGATCATTTCCCATGCAGCATTGGCCGGGACTGATTGCAACTAAACTTTTTCCACGTATGTTTTAGTTTTGTTCTATATAACTAATGGCTGCCAAATGATATCATACTATAACAGGTCTGACTTTCCTTCAGTACCACCAAACATAAAAATTAAAGAGATGCTGCCAATTCCCTCATAGTGTCAGAACAGAAGCAATCCCAAAGCAACTCTAAGAAGGGATGTAATGTCCCAGACAAGGAAACATGGGCTGGGTCTGACAAAGGTCAGACATGCTTCCCTGGTGTAAGCAGGAAAAACCATTGCTGAGCCTTTGCAGTCAGCAAGCAGGCTTTCTCTAGCTGTAGGGACACCTATTTAGGGGACTAGGTCATGACTCCATCATCCAAGTCCTCTCCCCTTTATATGGGAGTACTAGCAAGCTTCATGATACCAGTCTTCATCTTACAAGATGATAAGAATTTTACACAGATATTTTCAAACAGGACCTCAGTAAAGTGCTACTGCCCACATTATTTACTTCTGGCAGCAGACCTGCAATTAGGAAGCAGTAATAAATACTGCCTATCTGCATAAATGGGTAACATAGAGATTTGCTCTGGCCACCAGTCTTGGGAGGATTGGTGGGCAAACCAGTGTTTGAGATGGACTCAAGCAGTGCAATTAGCCAAGGATCTATTGTCTAACTCCTTTGAACAAATTTGGCACAGCATTTTGTCTGCATCTGTTCTCCCTGACTCTGTGGCTGAGGTATAAAATCTCTGAATGCAAAAACGTATGCTTGGAAAAGTAATTCAAACCAAATCCACTCTGGAGTCAAAGGTCACTATGCAGCAGAAAGGACACTAAGAAACTTAAATTTCCTATTATTCTAGCAACTTTGAGAAAGGGGCTTCTGCAGTCAGATTGTCCATTCAGCTACATGCCACCCAGATAACATTAGAATACAACAGCTCATTTCAAACAAACATAGTGAGGGGACAGAAATCCTCAACTGATACAGTTCTTGGTCTTCATATAAGTCAGCAACTGCACCAGTGAAAAATATTCACATTTGAGTCCAACTGGGAGCAGCTTCTGTATAACTTAGTCCAGGCAGACAGTCTGGAAGGTGAAAAGGAAGCCAGGTTAAAGGGCATGGAGAAGGGAGACTGGAAGTATGGTGAGGCTGGAGGTGAGGGGGAGTGTGGAAAAAAACCTAAGAATAATAATTCATGCAGTATAGGTGAGTGGGTGAATGAGACATTGCAGTGGGCTTCAGAGAGAGCAAAGATTACTGCAGTGCAAAGGGAAGGAGATACACTTCCACAGCAGAATAGTCTTCACTTGTTCGTCTATTCGTGGAATAACATGTCAGATTTGTGGTGGTTTGGAGAGGAGATGGAGCATTTGGTCCAAGTTTGGAATGGATGTCTGAATCAGGAGTAAATGGAGTTTACAGTCCAGAGAGGGAATATCCTCAGAGCATCTCCAGAAATTTTATTACAGACATCTTTCAATGAGAAGTGTGGAGAAAACTGTCTCCTTGGCTCCTGCTATCTCAAGATATGTTCTCCTACTTTCCATTTAGCTCATCAGTTTTGCAGAAATAACATTTCTAAATCAGGTTCTTGCATTTGCCATTTCCAGCTTCTTCTATTCAGAATGCAACTGCAAGAGGAGCACAAGGCCATTAAAGTTAACACCTTTTAATATTTTCTTTCTTTTTTACAGGTCTAATATGCAATAATTGGCAGAACAACTAATTTGGAAATGCTTAGTGCCAAAGGAAAACATTCAATATCTTTCCGTTCAATACACTGAGTATTTTCTCACTCCAGGGTGTAAAAACATTTGTTCTTGATTCACACGGTCATTCCAAATCCTTGCCAAATTATGCAAAGAGCTGTCAGATTTAATGGTGCAAGCATCTTATTCCTTATTATGAAACTTGGACAAATAAAAGCAATACATTGTAAAACAGGTAGTGAAGCTACTGCCAAAAGTCATCATAAAAAGATGCTTTTAATAGTCTTCTGTCCTGTCTGCAGTGCCTCTCCCAGATCTCAAGTCACTTTAGGGTCTGAGTTTAATCTGCAGTGCACCTGCAAAATGCAACCAATAAACACTATTTTCATTTTATAGATCCAAAGACACACCTCTCACAGAGGCTACATCCTCAGTTCAGTAATTTACTGAGCCAGTTGTTTGGTTTTAAGTACACAGTAGACCCCCAAATTCATGTTTTAAGGTCCAATTGAACTGAAGGCTCAGCAGCTTTCCCCTGCACTCACAGCAAAATGCATGCCATGTCAGAAATGGAGTATACATTCCCTTGCCTGGTTATGTGTAGATCCCTAGAATTTTCAGCAGAGAAATAGAAAAAAAACCCAACAACTGTGCTTAATTTTAATTTTGCTGGGTTGTTTTCCTTTCCTCCCAAGGCAACTCAAAAAAAAAAAAAAAAAAAAAAAATCCATTAAAGGATTGAGTCCCTGCAGGAGTATGAACTGTACCCACCCACCGCTCCAGTGAGTGGCCAGTAGAGTCCTGTCAGGTGGGAAGTTTTAATCCTGCTTCTTTGGAGACTGTTCCATTTTGTATAAAATATCTTCAGGCTTATTTCAACAATGAAGTGATGTATTTGTTTAACACTATGGACGAAGCACCTTTGACTCTCCAGCCTGCATGACCAGGTAATCATTTACGGCTGGATCATCTTGAAACTGGTCTCATCACAAAATCAGAGTGAGACATGAACAGTTGCTGAGCACAGAAGATGCCCAAAAGACTGTTATCATGTTCTTCCTCATAATTCCTGCTTCACAGAATCACAGAATCACAGAAACACTAGGTTGGAAAGGACCTTCAAGATCATCAAGTCCAACCATTAGTCCAGCGCCACCATGTCCCCTAGACCATGTCCTGAAGCGCCACATCCACACGTTTCTTGAACACTTCCAGAGATGGCAACTCCACCACCTCCCTGGGCAGCCTATTCCAATGCCTGACCACTCTCTCAGTGAAGAAATTTTTCCTAATATCCAATCTAAACCTCCCCTGGCGCAACTTGAGGCCATTTCCTCTTGTCCTATCACTAGTTACTTGGGAGAAGAGGCCAACACCCTCGTCGCCACAACTCCCTTTCAGGTAGTTGTAGAGAGCGATAAGGTCTCCTCTCAGCCTCCTCTTCTCCAGACTAAACAACCCCAGTTCCCTCAGCCGCTCCTCATAAGACTTGTGCTCCAGACCCCTCACCAGCTTCATTGCCCTTCTCTGGACACGCTCCAGCACCTCAATATCCTTCTTGTAGTGAGGGGCCAGGTACTACTTCCTGGTAGTACAAAGTCAAGCAGATTATTTTAAGCACATGGAAAGAAACAAAAGATAAGCAAAATCCCTCCCTTAATATGAAAAAACAGCCCATGATTCAGCTTTTAGCCCAAACAATCTGAAATGATCACAAAAATGTAGATCTGGCCTGAAACTGCTAATTGGAGCTGTGAAAATTCTCACTTGAATGTTTTTTCTTTCTTTCTTTCTTTTTTTTTTGAACAGCCTTACAAGTATGTGATTTGAATTCTGACATTAGAAATGCATTTCAGAGCAAGACTGTACTGCTCATTAAGTGAATATCACCAGCTTTCAGCCATTTCACAGTCTTGCTTCCCAACCTGTAGTCATTTGTGTTGGCAAAGAAACCTTTGCAAAATTTGATATGTAATAAAAGTTAAAATAAGGATATTTTTCAGTTTCCACTTGAGTGTGTCAGGAAACTGGGACTGAAAGATTTATAGTTTTGGGTACAAAAACTAGTTAAGAATTAAGCAAGAAGGCACTCTTTCTCCCCAGGAAAAAAACTCTAGTATTACAGGCAATAGGATTTTTTCCATCTACTTCTATGAGAAGAAGATGATCAGATTTCAAGATGTAAATGGAAAGGGGAAAAACTCAATGATCCGACTAACTTACTGCTTTTAATGAGAAGGGAGGCACCTCCCAAAGTTATAGCAATTTATCTGCCTTGATGAAGGAAGGTGCAGTACCCCCGTCAGGCAGCGACACAACTACATCATTTGCCCCCCTTCTCCAAGTAACCTCTGCATGCAGTACCAATTGAAAGGGCTGTTGAACATTTTATTACTGGGGACCGCAGAACAAAATTTGTCCTTTTTAAACAGAAAATCTACCACAGGTAAACACCCTCTGTTCTTCTGGCTAATTTGAACCATTAAAAAAAAATGGTATCTGTGTAGACTTGGCCTCAACTGCTCTACAGAAGCGTTTGAGTACTTTTTAAATAAATTAATAGTTCCTCAATCTAGGACAGTCACTGAAGGGCACACCTGAATATCTCCAGGAAATTACTCCGAAATGAGGATTTTCGAAATCAACATCAAACCTTGCACTCTCCTTTATTCTCTCTAACCAATCAAAATGTATTGCATGTGAGACACTGGACAAATGGAGGTTTTGCATGGCAAGTTATACTAGCAGGTTTTCCTTCCGATCTTCTTAATACAGGGCATCCTTTTTTCTTATTTGCAAGTGCTCAGAGTGCTATTGGTTACATTGCTAAAGTTTTGCCTTTCCAAGCAGACAGCACACTTTAATCTTTGACCCTTTTCTACCCTCCTGTCCTCAGCTCCAGTGCTATAGTATGACACTGGCTCCCCTTCTCAAAAGAAAGAAAGAGAAAGAGAGAGAGAGAGGAAAGCATTTTTCACTAAAATAATAGCTCCCCTTTTGGCAACAAACAAAGGAGAGAAAAAATACATCCAGAGAAACTGAACTCCTTAAAAGTGCTTTTTTGCTGTTTGATGACACAGGCATAAAGCCAAAATTCACCCATTGTACTTCATGTTCAAAATTTCTTCACACAGCTCTAAATTGCTGACAGCTCTTTAGCTACAGCCATGCTACCGGGTGCCATTATAATAGTTCGCCATACCATTATGATGTGTCAATGTTTATGACCTGTATCCCAAAACTGGACGACACTCAAATCTGTTGACTGCCTCTAAATCACTTTTTTGGAAAAGACTTAAAGTACCGAGATTGCAACTAGAATTGCTATTGCTCAGCTGGCCCCATCTAATCTTTTTTTCATTGAAAACACAAAAAGGTTACAGAATCATAAAGCCCATGTGGAACAAAACACAGGAAAATACTTATTGTTCTCATATAGAGGAACACATATAATACCCGCAGCTGTATGAAGGCCCAGAGGGCTTTTTTATTGGTGCATGGATGAATTTTTCATTGCTACTGAATAAAGTGTTCTTGACATAAGTATTTGACCTCTGACACTAGCAAGATTCCCTCTTGGTGGCCATTAGAATATAAATCCTACTTCATGTCTTCTGACTTTAAATGATGCACTATCTGCAGGGGATTTTTAGTGGGAATAAAATCAGAGAAACAAGAGTAAGAAAGTGTCTTACTGCCTGGAGATGGGCCAGTGTGGGTTGGGGTGATTTCACTTACCTTAGCCTTGAAAAACTTGAAGGCCTGCTGAGCAGAGCAACCTGCTTCACAAGCAAGCAGGAGAAATGAGCAAAAGGGGGAAGACAGGAAAAGCAAAGTGAGGGGTTGCTCACTACTTAGGGTTTGTAGGTCTTCAGTTAGCATGGCTGAGTGATGTCTGTTTCTAGAGTCAGGCAACTAAGAGAATAACGTGCTTAGCCTTAGGTGATTACCTTTCCTTCATCAGCCCAAGCCTACCCATCTGCATAGGACTAAACACAACTAGTGGTCCATTTTGAAGGAAGGATCAACCTGCTTTTATTTTTAGTGTGGATGCCCTCTGAGGATTTCAGTAGTCACATTAAACTCCAGTTGGCTGATAAATATGAAAGTTAGGCTCTCTCTCACCCTAGAGGAAGCCTTTATTGATTTCATTTCTTCATAATTTTTTTTTTTAACTCAGTACCTCTGCTCAGCTCATATTAGCTTCTGAGGACTTTTAATTAAATCAGGTAACTGATCAGATTAAAAGGTATTTGTACCAAAGAGAATTTCCTGTAGGGTCTGACTTAGCTGAAAAGTTCCTTCTGATGTTTTTCTGAGCCCTTGTGTCTTCTATGATTCTATGATTCTCCTCCACACCTCTAGTTCTCTGACACTTTCCATTTCTTATATCTGATCGCATCTAAGACATCCCTCATCCTCCTCTACCTTCCCAGGGATGTCCTATGACCAATAAAAGAGAAAGCCAGGAAAAATACAGCATTATTGGCAACAATGTGTTATCAGAACTTCAGTCCAAGCAGTTCTAACAAGTTCTGTGCCTTTGGTCCCATTTTTCAATTATAATAGTTGTTAAGTCACACCCCTCTGAGTTATTCTGGTAATAAATCACTTTGTCCATCTGGAAACTCCCCACTCCCTTCTGGGAAGCACTTCCAGCGGCTGTCAGGAGCCCGCACCCTGTTTATGAGATAATCCCGCTGGACAGCAGAAAACACACACAGAGCATCAAGCCACCATTGTGACTCTTTCTGTACAAAAATCACACCAGTTTCAGTGGCAAATTACACTTAAAAGCCCAGAGGAAAAGCCAGGCAACAGGCAGAATGTGTACCTTTTTGCTGCCCTTCTGTTAAATGATGAGTAACGGTACCCACAGCATCTGCTAACAGGCAGTGTCTAGGATTTCTCTGAGGAGGAAAGTCCCTCACTCTCAGCCATCATATTTATGTTCAGTATTTGCAAAACAGTTGACGTTAACAAGGCGTTCAAATGACTGCACCACATGAGACCTCCAGCTTCTCATTTGAGTTTATTTGTAAAGCTAGTGAAAACTGGTTCCCAGTACCCCACTCCTTCAACAGGATCTTTCCTTTCACCTTGGCTGTGTCAGGGCGCAGATGGAAAGTGAAAGCATTGACCCTCTGCATGCCTGCTCTGCAGGTGGGTAACTAACGCCAAAATGTTCTTACAAGGATCTGCTTCTCGTCCTCCACAAGCATCCTCAAGTAATTCGGACACATTGGTGAGTACTATCGCATATTTTAAGAAACAGAAATGGGGAGAAAATTATAAAGCTATGCAACCTCACTTTGGGGCATGGTTGAGTGTGCATGGTGTGTTGGGTTGACGGTTGGACTTGATGGTCTTAAAGGTCTTTTCCAACCTTAATGATTCTGTGATTCTGTGAAAGATACACTCTTGTTATCTTCCACTTTTCCATTGAGCAGAAAGTAGATAGTGTGGTGCAAAAAAAGGAAGCTGAAAGAGTGGGCACCAAGTGGAAGAAGTCCAGAAACCACTACTTTTCACAATAACTGCAACTAGCAAATATCTCATTGCCCATTGATAGAGGTGGTACTGCAGGCAATACAAATGGATTCCTTTGGTGGCACAGTGTGAGACTCACTTCAGAAAGATTTTAGGTATAAGGAATCTAAATCTTCAGGCATGAAGGATAAGGCTAGCTTATTCTGCTGTAATTAAATACTGAATGTAAAATTAATATATTCACTTTATAAAAACCATATTTGCACCTAACCTACAAATACAGGACAAATTATTCTGAGGACAGGCAAATGTCATCTACTTAGCCACCTACAACATGGAAACAGTGGAGAGACTGAGCAAGTCTGACCTGATCCAAAAGAAACAGCCATTTTCAGGGGGCTTCTATCTTTAGGAGAGAACACCACAGGCTTCTAAAATAGCTACAGGGACATATATGAAGAACAATACGCCATGTCATGGCTGGCTGGTGAGAACAAGACAGAGGAGGGCTTGCAATGGAGCAAGTGACGAAGATGGATTGATTTGAGTGATGTTTAAATTTGGTTTATTATGGGGCTGCGGTTGACAATGTTGCAAGCTGCTCACCTCCCAGAGAGATAGGCATGTGGACCATTCTTTGATTCCATAAATCATCCAGGAACATACCCAGAGCATTGACCTTTTATGGGGAGGGAGCTCAGGGCATTCAGCATAATTTAACACCGGCATGTCGGATGGTGTCCAGCACAGTTTAACACTCCTTAACCTCTGCCTCATTAGACATCTGTCCTGTCATTTATCTTTCTGTTTATTTTCCAAGTGATATATTATTGGTAATAACTAAGGAATGGGCACTGATGTTACTCTCCATGGAACTGCCATTAGTCAGCTGGAAGTCAGGCCAGCATCACTCTGAAACTGGTACACAAAACAGCTTTTAAAGGATTTCAGATACTTTCTTTGCCAAGCAATTTCCTCCTGGCATGGGCAGCTAGCACCCCTATTATATGATCTTTTATTTATTTTTACTCTTTCCAGACCAGATTTTAGGAGCTTTTAATACCAGCAAGTATTATTACTGTTGGTAATAAGACCTGAATTATTCTTTTTGCAGCAGAAACTTCATCCTGTCTGTGACAACCACAACTAAATAAGAAGCCAGCAGGGAAATGGCAGGGTCTTCCATTCCAACCACATATATATACATACTTGTACACAGAGACAAATACACATACACAGACAAACACACATGCTCACACTCTACCGTCCCACCTAGGTCATTGGCATAATGGCAGATACTAAGATTCCTTTCTAAATACAAATATTTTAGCACATCTATAACTGACTGAATATTGGAGGTTTCATTTATGCTGCCTTTCTTTATCAAATGGCAACTACTTTTCCAATATTTGGTATATTGAGTTACATTCTGGAAAGGGAAATAAAAGCAAAGAAAGCATGGGGCCACAGTAAGGGGAAAATGAAATATTACACATTTTTTCTGTGTTGTGTAACATATGTGTTGTGATATTGGATAGGAAGTAAATTCCAACAAAGATTCTTCTATGGTACATATGGTACTAAGCATGAATTTGGATTTCTAGCAGATTATAAAGAAGGTACAAGTCCAGAAGGACCCGTAAATTAAAAAAGGGCGTTCCAGATTTGTTTATGCTGTGGATATTTGTGTCAGCTTTATAATAGATGTAACACCTTGAGAAAATATTGATCATGTTTTGATTAACTGAATAACAATATTTTGCTTTTAAATCCATCATCACATGAAAGATATTGAAATTTTGAGCAATAACAAACAATTTTATACAAGCGATATTAACAGTGAGACACAGATTGAAGTAGTTAAGGAACCCACTGGCTGACCTGAAATGTCCTCTATTTAAACACACTCACGCGCGCGCACAGAAACCTTCAGCAAAACAAATCCTAAACAATATCAAATGTCCTGAGAAACTGCACAAGACAGGTATCCCTGAAATTTGGATTACAGTGATGAGAAAGCGCAAAGTGATGGGAGGCAAGCCTGCTGCTGGCTCACGTTCGTTGAGGCAGGCGAGCACAGCTGAGAAGGAATTCAATGGGTGGGAGGGAGTTCGCCGGGGTACCAGAATCTTTACTTTCCAGATGTACTTTATTTATAAAGCGCTTAATCCTTTTAAAACTACCTACGTCCCACACAGATTTGGCATCGCTTTATTGCTTAATACCATCATCTCAGTTTTTGTCTAACACCATGGTTAGAAACATAAAATTATGTCTCCGTGCGTGCAAATGCTGCCAGATCCGACATGACACTGTGGAAGCAATTTTGATATCACAAACAAGACATCTGCTCTTTGACTGCTTTGGTTCATGCTCTGAAACTGGGCATTTAGCTGTGTGTTTTTGAAAGTTGGGATCACGTAACTGGAGTTTAAAAGCTTGACAGCTACTGTGAGCTTCTAGACTCAAACTCTTTGGCTACTTCTTCAGCAGTGGAAAACCTGCATATACCAGTCAGGATGCCTATGCACCACAGGATGAACTTAAGAAACAGGCAAAGTGATCGAAGAATGAATCCAGCAGGGTGTTTCTAGGAATATGAAAGCCACCAGTACAAGGCCCTTGTGAAACCTCAAACGCTGTTGGCCGTTCGGGTCACCCACGTTGATGGAAAGGGAAACTCGTACCAGAACAGGTGCAGAAATGGCTGCTGGGATGATGCAAGCAACAGAGAGTTTATTTTACGAGAGGAAATTAAAAGACAGTGGCTTATTTAGCTAAGCAGATCCAAGCCTGAGAGGTGATACAGTCACTCTTTGTAAATACAGCTGGAGGATAATCTTTTTAAGCTTAAAGACAATGAGTTGGCGTAAGAACAAAGAGATTTAAGCCAGCCATTAAGAAATTCAGGCTGGAAATTAGGCATCGGTTTCCAGCTCTCAGAAAGGTGATTTTCTGGACCTACCACCTCTTTGTAGCGGTAGGGTCAGAATCTGCCCCTAATTTGCAGTGGATTATAAAAGATTTTACACGACAGAGCACGACAGGCCAAGCACATGCTTGTGCATCCGTGCCCTCCTCAGCTCTTCCCACCCTGTCCCTGACTGCCAGGATTGTGTACCACTCTGGAGCATATTTCCAGCCCACGTTTCTGCATTTTCTTGCTTCAGAAACCAGGGCATGAGAGGCACCAGGGTGGAAATACTTCATACGTTGTCCGTACTTCAGTGGCGTCCCCGGCCGGGAGTCAGGAAGCACTCCCGGCTGTCTAGGTATGGGTCTGAGGGATCTTGCAAATCTCTTTCAGTCCTGCAAAGTAATTCATCTGAGGTAAAAGTCTTACAACAACAAGGCTTTTCCCGTGCTAGCCGGTCAAGGTAAATCTGCCACATACGCTGCTTTACCTCAGCTGAGGTGGGCACAGCTTCAGGCTGCCCTGCCTGCGGGCTGCCCAGGCCCAGCCCCCCGCCAGGCACGTCTCCAGGGTCTGATCAGCCATGAGCCCCGGCAGAAGGAGTCTCCCGAGGCCCGTTTCCCTCCGGTACTCACACTGAACTCTGCACTCGTTGCCTAATCCGACTTAAGAGCAGCATTTAGATGTTTGTCTCTTTCTCCTCATCAAGTGCCAAAGGTTTGCAGCTTTGCTCCTCAGCCAGGGGAGGCTCAACCCAGCCCAACCTTGACGTAAATCTGACGACGCTGGTGATTCTGTCAAGCTACAGGAGTCAAACTGGGCCCACTTTGTTTCTCCCATTAGTAATAAAAAATGAAGCTTTATTTTGAAAGCACATAACTGATAACAGTGTCAACAAAATTCATCATTTCCCCAGCATCACCCTATAATGAAAAGCAACGATGTTAATACCACGCAGGCCATAAACAAAACATTGTTTAGCTCTGTGTTTCTAGTTAAATTCTAAGGCTTTAAATTTTGTATATTGAAGTAGAAAATGGAGTATACAGAATATTCCAAATCTATAAATGCATCTAATGAGTTGAAAAAAAGAAATTTTCATTTTTATAGTCTTCTGTTATTATTTAAAGTCCCAGACAGGGTTACTATAACATATACAAAACAGATTATGTTTAGCAAGAAATTTAAAGATCAGAATTCCTGTAAACACCAGTGTAACGTTTGGGCACAATAAAATCAGCTTCCCTTTCTGTGTTAATGATATTCTGGGTAAATGCCTGCAGATCATTTACTTTGGAAAAAATTTGTAGGAAAAAAATACGAGGTTTTGTTGGGAATTCTCTCAAGATAGAAAGCGTAATTGCTAGCACTGGGACGGACCCCTGCCACACACAGGCACACGCCGCACGACATGGAACCCGAAGAAAACCTCCGTCTGAGCCTCCCTCCCGAGTGTGGTGGCAGAGCTCTGAAACCTTGTACCTGTGCCGGCCCATCCTCTGCACTGCAGGGGAAAGAAGGGGGGTCCCGCCTCGCCTTGTAACAGCGGTATTTGCATCTCCCAGATAGCTCAGGCAGGAATTTGGGGTTGGTGGGGGATTTGCCGTCTCTTCAGGAGATCAAAGGCCTCGGCCTTGTTGTGGTGTGTCTTCTCAGCTGACTGGGCACCCAGCACTGGTCTGATGGACATGGTGCTTGGGGGATCATTCTTGAAACATCACAGAGACACCCGTACTGCCGCCCTGCAAAACACTGCGTGGTAACCTGCGCTGGAAAACACACTGAGGACGGGTCCCAGAAACTACATTCATTTAGCCCTAAAAGTGGATGCGTAGCCTGAGGATGCAGAGATGGCTCCTCATGGAGTCAGGTGCCTGCCCTGCCTGGCTCAGCAAGGCTTGTGAGCACTGTGCGGGCAGGGGAGTGAGACGGGACATCCCCCCAACCCGCCTCGATGAAGGGCTTCGTGGTCCCCCTCCAGACCAGGACCCCATCCCATATGCCACTGTGTGACCCTTGGCATCAGGATGCGACTTCCCAAACCAGGATAACACCCAAAGCCAGATCTGCTCAGCTGACAGCCTTCAGCAGCTCCAGCAGTGGTTGACAAGAGCACCAATTTGTGTTTGAATCACACTCCAAAAAAATCTTTGAACAAACATACCAACAGTGTGTGGAAATGACCACAAAACTGCATTCACTGACCAAAAATGCCAATATCTGAATTCTTCCCAAGAAAACTTGTAATATTTTTCTTTTTTACAAAAATTATTTTTTTCTGGTTCACACTATTAATAATCCATGCTATCTCAGTACAAACGACTGACTACGGACATGCTACCGTTAATGTGCTGAGACATCAGGTATAGACTCCCTCTGAGACGGTTAAACCATGGCGTCGCCTGGACCTGCTCCAAACCACATGAGAAAAGGGCAGTGTGATAAGGGGGAATATCATCAGCTTCACAAAGGACCCTACTGTTAAAGTCGGTAGGAAAGATCTTCCAAAAGAGACAGATAGAGATCAGATGTCTTAGTTTCCTCTAAACTCTCCTCCAAAATTTGTTCACCACCTTGGGTTCATCATAAGTGATATTCCTTGCACACCAGTTTTTGTCTCTCATCCCATCACACACATTCTGCTCTTTCAAACACAATTTTTAGTCCTAAGAGACTGCTGCAGAAATGCTGCAGTTTTGTTCTTGTTGCAAAACGATGAGTACAGAGCTGTGAAATTTCCAGCATTCATAACAAGTTAATTTAGTCTTTGAGTGTTTTTCTGCTATTTTTAGTTAGACCACCCTGAAATACCTTCAGATGCATCAGTTAAGATGTTGAAGTTCCCCTGGCTTAGTTTCTGTTGGAATTCAGCTTCATTCCAATAATGATGGGGCCGATATTTAGGAGGTGCATACATTTCCAAGAAACATAGGCCCTATCAATTCCCAGCAAAATTTAGGTTCCCAGGTGCCCCAATTATTTTTTGAAACTGGGCTTTAGAATCAAAGTTTATTTCTAATTACAAAAGTCTTTTTTCCTAATGCCAGTGCATGATGCGACTTCATCTGATGCTGATGAGTTGTTTTTCACCTAAGTAGATTATCATCATTATCATCGTACACAACCTTCAGAAATTCATACTCTGAATGAGTTTCCACTGTTTTGTGCAATATTGTCTGTTTCTTCACTTAACTTATTCTATAAATCTCCCAGCCATATTTAATAAAATGCATATACAATTCCTGAACAAGGAGTTTTTGTACAATAGCACTTAGTATTAAGACATTAAGGGAACAAGCCTAGAAACATGCTAAGTATCGCATCATTCCTCATCCCACCACCATCCATATACTATAGCTGGATAATTTCACTATGGCACCAGCAGGCCCTGCTTTTCATTAACCAAAAAGAAATCCTCTGTCACCTCCACAAAGTCAGAAATACTGTTGCCTTTTCTCCTGCACAGGATATGGTACAGCTCCTTCTGAAATCTTCAGACTTGCTGACAGAGCAAAAAGCAAGGAGCCAGATAATCCCCTTCTCCCCCCCAAAAAAGGCTTTTGAGCATACCTAACAGCCCAGCGCTTGCCAATTTTTTCCCTCGTAGCACAACATCACTACCAAACGTACATATTGCATCTTTTTTAAAAATTCACATGGAAAAAAAATTTAAACCAAATGCCACATGTTCAAATGGCATTTCAGTTATACGAAAAAGTCGTCTTCATTTAGGTTACAAGATGGTGGTTTACAGTAAGTAGGGCTGTATGGTGAATATATTAAAGCACTGAATTACAGGTCAGTGTCTGAGGGAGTTGATATTAATATAGCCAAAAAAAGAAACTGTGCTTTCAGCTGAGGTTTGGAATAAGTGGTGAAGCAGTGAAGCAGAGATACAAGAAGGCTGTTTTGGATGGCAGGAGCTTAAGAGAAGGTGATTGTCAAACCAGTGGTGTTTGGAAAGAACCGAGAAATCAAGACGTAGACAGCCTAAAAGAGCAAGAGCAATGGCAGGGAGAAAAAGGTAGGAAGGACTTTCTGAGAAAGAATGGTAGAAATTCAAGGAGGACTTTCAAAATAGTACAGAAATGTGTAATAACCTTGTAAACATACTGAAGAGTTTTAAAGGAGAAAACAGGTCCATAATCCGGATGCCTCTTTGTCGATACCTGACGTGCAGTAACAAAGGTCACAGACTCACTGTTTACAATAAAGGGCACTGTTCCACACTACAAAGTCCAATTTCTGGAATATTGGATGAAAGATTATTTTTGGAAACATAAACTGGGAAATCATTGAGGTCTTTTTTGTGCGCTGATTCACCAGCTTTTCCAAAGAGCAATATAAGAAGCGTTTATGAGTTCCTATCAAATATGGCTTCATTTATTTGTCAGAAAGTTCACAGAAAGTACAGGAAGTGAGCTCTTTTATTGCTTACATCAACAGTGGGGGCTGGGAGCAAATCTGTCCCCACATCCTCCTGCAATAGCTGTGTTGTCTGAAAAGAAAAAGTGGGGTGTAGGGAGGAAAGCAAGATAAAATGGGGAGAGGAGAGGAGAGGAGAGGAG
>NW_010559496.1:473-778 GCF_000687285.1 Phaethon lepturus | reverse complement strand
TGTTCCCCAGGAATGTGGCAGTTGCCTGTCATTGCAGGAGAGTATGTTTTTAAGCCAATGGTCATGGGTCTTGCAGTTGCCAGGGGTCTGACTAGATGGCCATTGTTGAGGAGGACTGGATTGTGAAGCAGGTGGGCCTAACTGTGTCTTGCATTAGTAGGGTTGTAAAATCTTATGATGAGTATTGCGGTTTGTGATGTAATGTCATCTTTCAATTGTTACTTTTGTGTACACATGTGGAAGTCAAGAGCCTGTTGATGAGCAGAACTCGCTTGCTTTCTGTCCAGGAATACCAATTGCAGCAA
>NW_010559496.1:0-427 GCF_000687285.1 Phaethon lepturus | reverse complement strand
GAGAACTGCAGAAGAGACTGTAGTCACTACATAAAGAATTGAGCACTAAATAGTTGAAACTACTATTAAGGTAATGATGAATTTTTAGAGGTTAAATGTATGTATAGAAAGCATGAGTAGAAAGTGAGTAAATGTAAGGGTAGCAATTACTTGAATGATGAGGAATAGTATTTTTATCATAATAGTACAAGCATATTGTTGAAGTGTAAATGAAGTTGTTAGACTTACCAGGACTCAGTAATGGACTAATTAAAACGTTTTTAAAAAAAAAAATTCACTACAGGTGGTAATGATCCCAGTCAAAATCACTGAAGTAACTGAAAAAGCAAATGAAAGTACAGAGCTAAGCAGGTATCTTACATGCCCGTAGGTAAACAGAGCTGTTGGAAACGAAACCAAAGGAGAAATTTTACAGGCATAGTCAGCT
>NW_010559495.1:0-26655 GCF_000687285.1 Phaethon lepturus | reverse complement strand
TTAGATTGGATATTAGGAAAAATTTCCTTATAGAGAAGGTAATCAAACATTGGAACAGGCTGCCCAGGGAGGTGGGGGAGTCACCATCACTGGAAGTGTTCAAAAAACATGTAGACGTGGCGCTTCAGGATATGGTTTAGTGGGTATGGTGGTGTTGGGTTGATGGTTGGTCTTGATGATCTTAGGGGTCTTTTCCAAGCTTAATGATTCCGTGATTCTGTGAAAGTGAGAGAATAAAAATAATTATTCACTGCAGAGGAAGCATGACCTGGAATTTTTTACATATATGCTTTCTAAACAGAAAACAGTTATGTTAAACTTGAAACTTCTCTTGAAAAATTATTGGTATCAATGGGAACGGTGTAGATGTTAACCTTGAAACTACAGAGGAAGGATAGAGACTATGAAATTTCAGACATTCTCAGAAAGGTGGGAAAAAAACACCTGCTGTCTTAAGCAAAATCTTTTTGCCATTCAATACCTCAGTGGCAGTAATGTCCTTCTCATGAGATAGAGGTACCTCCTTTTCCAACAAAACATTTCAGAAGACTTTGGGACTTCCTGGTATGGAATGGGGCATCTCCCAAAATATTAGGAGTCTGACAGTATTTCAGCACAGTCTCTAATTGTGAATACTCGGAGGCAGGCTACTCTAAATCTGGAGGTACAGCCCTATACAGCCAGCACACGTGCCGAGGTCCCTGGCAGGGCTGCCGTGTCCCCTGGGAGTCTCACCAGCTGTGAAGATGGAAGGACAGACCTCAGCTTTTTCTCTTTTTGTCTCACCTCTGCTGTTCAGCAAATAGGGGACAGAGTTATTCTGGGCCTGATCTTTGCCCTTTCTTCCCCGCCCTGTATGCAGTCCCCAGCAGCCGGAGGTGAGGGGCAGCCCCACCTTGTGCAGGCTGTGCCTATTCTTGCTCCCCCGCTGTTTCAGTGTGTGGTCCTACGTGTGGTGAGCTGTCGTAGAAGCTCTTAGCAAGCGCTCCCTGGTGTCAAGATTTATAGGAAGACGAATATATTACATTGACTCTATATTAGTTATTTTTCCGTTGAATTACTTCTTATAAAGTATCATTTATTTCTAGGTAACAGTGCAGATCTGCGGCTTGTAAAGACTTTTATAGAACTGGGACTCCCAGGTGGAAAACTGGACTTCCTAATGTCTGAAAGAAATCAGGTACTTACAGAGCTAATTTCTGTCTTCTTTTAGATCTCCTACAAGCAATTGACACTGCTGAAACAGGGCCTGCTGCAAAGCCTTTTCACCAGCTGAATGAAGCAAAAGCACTGGGCAATTCAAGGAATTTTATGTAGTATTTAGTGGAAAGGTCTGGTCCTGTTCCTGTCTAATTTGATAGGGTGTTCAAACCCACCAAAAAATATTCCTGGCATTAAAGTCAAAGGCAATAACATTAGCACTCATAGGACTAGACCTTAGAAGAAGAAAAGTGATTTATCCTGTCAGTTTGCAAACTTAGCAGCCTGTTGGGTGCCAGGCAAACCAGAACCAACAGAAAGCAGCAAGTTTCATGGTGCTAAATTCTCTGGAGGATGTGGAATAACCAGCAGGTGTTGTCAGCTTCCTTTGCTGAATCGGACATTGTTTCTCCTCTTGCAATGTTTGCAAGATTTATTTCCATGAATGATAAACGTTTTCCAGAAAAATTCAGTGCTAGTCTAGGCAGAGAAACAGAAATTAATTCTGTGCTTTGCCTTGCAATGAACCCATATTTATGACACAAAGGCCTAACTTTTTGCACAAGATAAGGATTTCCAGTGCCCAAGTAAGGAACATGGTTCTGATTTATGAGCAGCTGAGAAAATTGATTCAAAGCTTTCCAACCTTCTTCGTTCAACAGCTTTTATATTTTGAAGTGGCCAGTTGGTGTTAGTCTGTGAACTTGCCACCTTCCAGTGCACACCTCTGTCAGCAGCATACCTGCACAATGAATGTCAGCAAGATGAAAATAATGAGACCACTTCAGACTTGCATCAAAGCCTCTTCTCATGTTTTCAGAGAATGAAACATCTTAGAACATCTCTGTTTAACACTATGCAGAGCCCATAACGGGCACTTTTAGTGTGTTTATGGTCTGGGAAGGTGAGGAAGTTCCCATGGAACTGGAAACAGAACCCATGTGGTCTGATGACTATTTGGGTGCTGTAAAGCATCCTGTCACTCTTTTTTCCTCTGCTCTGAGAACCACATGGAAAATGACCCAAGAAATCAGTTGTTTAGCTGAAGTTTTCCTTATAGAGGAAAATGTAAATTACTCTTTTTAGGCATTCATCTGTGATACATTTGGCAAGCTCAATCAGGCTGTGATGATACCAAAGGATGGAGATATAACCAGGTGAAATATGATACTTGATGTACTTTGTTTATGATTAATGTTCAGGCTGATATTCTTCCACTTTTAAATAACATGAAAGATTTGGGATGATGAACCTAGGAGGAAATCATTAATTATCAATGTAGACAAAACAAACAGGCAGGAGGTTAGTGGACTGTTTGTAGTTTATGAGAACATTCATTTTAAGGCTGTATTGCAAAATGAATATTCTCATTTTTTTCTTTGCAAGAGCTGCAATTAGCAAGATGAGTTGTGTCACAAAAGCATTAATTAGTTATGTTTGCTCTGAATAGCTGTTCCAAAATTTGATGATTGTTTTTGTGGCTTCTCATTAGTTACAAATTTGATTTAGAGTCCTGTTGGATTGCCAAATGACACAGTTCTGAATAAGATCTGCCTGCAATTGTATAGACTGGACAAGATATTATTTGTTTTATTCTATCACAACTGGCAGTACTCTTGCAAGCAAGCAATTTTTTGTCTCTCTCTAGCACTCATTCTCTTACTGATAACTGTTGAATAACAAACACACAGCATTTCATTAAGGTGGTCAAATAATTGTGTGATTACATCCTTAACATCAGCATAACCCACATGTTAGTGTATAATGCAGCAAACGTATTTTATCATAGTAATCTGTTAAATCCTAAATGCCAAAAGCTTTTCTTCCATGTGCAGAGTATGGTATCTAAAGCAGCTGAGCGTTAGCAGTTCGCACCAGTGTGAAGTCAGGCTGCTTTAAGATCATACTTACGACTCTGGAATCCCTCAGCCTAATATTGTTAATCTTACTATTAATAAATCGTTGGTCCAGGTTTATCCTATCATGACACGTGCCAAAGTTAGAGGCACAGTCGGTAGAGAAAGAGAGGGAACAACAGGAGGTAATTTAACCCCCTTATAAATATGAACTGTCTTGCACAGGGGCCTATTGCCATGCCATACAAACTGTAGGATTACTCTAGTCCTAACTTGAGTTCTCAGGCTGTGTTCATGAAGCTAAAAGGCATAACATAGAGTCAAACGTCTCTGTGACAGAAAATTTCGCCCTACCTTACCTACGAACTCACTGAGGACTGTGAATTTCCACACGGGCTTTAATGAAAGCTATGTGACCCACACTGACCCATGATATCATTGTTACTGTTGATGCTATGTGAGAAAGAAAATACTTGCCTTGAATAAGTTTCCAATACGAGTTGGAAACTACTTGCTAATAAACTGAAAGTGAAACTTTATGACCCTGTTTTCAAAGGACAACTTCAATTTTTAGAAGACCTGGAGACTGAGAAAAATCTCCATATTGTCCCCTTGAGTATGTATAAGAAATTTGGACTGGTTATTGTGTTTCTGCTTGTGTTTTACTTTGAAAATAACATCAGTCTGCAATAAGTGCAATATATTTTAATTAACCGACTCGTTCAATTTTTCACCAGACTGATACTTTTGCTGATTTTGATACAATGACTGACCGATTATTGGATGAAATTATTCAGCATATCCAGTTGTACAACCTTTCCATATCCCGAATAAGGTAAGCATTCCCATAGTTAATAGTCTGTAACTGAGTTACATGAGCAACATTCGATGAAGTTAGCTTTTCCAAAAATGCCCTGTGTCAAAAGACATTGAATCAGTGAGATGAATTTTTACATTGTTATAGATGGAAGAGTATCTACTATGCTGGAAAAATGTGAAAAGGTAACTAAAGGATGTTACTGAAGGCCCTGATAGAGTCCCTTCAAGAGCAATTTATGCCACACATTTAATTTAAATAAACCACAGATGTTTTTTGTGTTAATGTAATTCTTTCTTTCCCAACAGTTTCATTGGACATTCCCTTGGTAACGTCATTATTCGATCTGTACTAACTCGCCCCAGGTTCCGCTATTACCTCAACAAGTTGCACACCTTCCTGTCCCTGTCTGGGCCTCACCTGGGAACACTTTACAACAACAGTACTTTGGTTAGTACAGGTAAGAGTTGATGGGAAAGCTATGACTGGCTGCAGTCCATGGCAGAGTGCATCAGAGAGCAACACATGGAGGTGGCAATAAATTGTAACAACATGACTTGCACAGTGAAGTTGTGGAAAATATTTGATGATGACTTCAAACCCACACAGAAAAAAAATGCAGTGAGAGGGACTTTCAGTATCTACTGCAAGGTCTGGCACAGTGCTCCCTGGAAAACCCAAGGGTGTGCAGCAGTGAGAGATTACCTTGCTTTCACTGTATTCTTCTACTTCTCTGTACACTACCAGTAAAGAGAGGCATCTCCAAGGCTGAAGAAGACACTTACAGTGCTATGGGAATGGAATGTCCCACAGTTTAGCCTTCCTGAATGTTAATGCTACCATGACATGGATAATCCAGTGAGGTCCTTAGACTTTTCTCCCTGTTGATTAGCAATAAAAGAGGAAACAAAGACTTGTATTGAGTTACAGTGCTACCCTTACTGTAGGCACACGTCTTCAAACACTTTGGTAAATAATTAGCAAACAGGATAAAAATATGCAAAGATTTTCATTCCAGGTCTATGGCTCATGCAGAAGTTGAAAAAATCTGGGTCACTTTTGCAACTGACCTTCAGGGACAATGCGGATCTGCGCAAATGTTTCCTCTATCAGCTCAGCCAAAAAACGGGTAAGTAGGGCTTGATGTAGCTGTGTAAGTATCAAGGGTTATTCCAAAGGATTGTGCTGGATTGCCATGTCCTCCAGGGAGTAAAGGAAATCTGCATTTTGTTAATGATCTTTCTTTAAACGTTCTTGCTTTTGAGAAGGGCTACTCTGTCTGAAATCTAGTATCTATTTTATCTGTGCGTTTTTCCTGTGCCAGTTATCAGAGAATATATATGCCAAACTCCTAGCACCAAATAAAACCTCCATGCTGTAGTAAACATGCACCTAATTTTATATTCTGGAAGCAAGAAATATCATTCTTGACAGGACACCATTGCTTAATTTATGCTACTAGATGAAAACCAATTTTCCTTTTGTATATTTTATTTAAGATTAACATCTCTTGTCTCTAGGAAATATGACTCTCTCAGATGAAGAACAAATTTTGTTCATGTCTATTGTGACACCTTTGTACTACAGAGAGAGATGTATGGCCTCACACTGGAAAAATGAGGTCTAAATAGAGATCTTTTTACCCCTTCCTTGGTCTGTCATGAATAAATTAAATAAATCGGGTTTTTCTTAAGAAAAGAAAGCAAGCATGATCCTTCTGTTCAAGTGAATGTTTTCTTTTAAGAGTTATTTTTAATATTGTGTGTAAGCAAACTGGTGCTAAGGTCACTGCTTGATATTTAATTTTCTTCTCATACTTTGGTATGTTGCTAATAGGAAACAAAGGCTATGTTAAGATAAATTTAACTTCTTAATTCTCAGTCTGACAGACATAGAGCTGTTTCATAATTTCATGAACACAGTACATGACATAATCAACGGTAAGAAGCTGCTGTATCTTGGCATTATTTGAATTTTCTCTTTGATTCCCTGGCTCTCATTTCTATAGAGTACAGTTGACATCTGCTTTACTAGTCTTGTTCAGGTAAAACTGGGTCTACACAGGAAGCGCACATCATAACTTCCTGAGCAAAGAATTACCAAGCATGTGCTGTGAGTCAAAGCAATTCATTGTTTGTTAGCTTGGTAGACTGGAGATCTAATGGGCTATAAATGAAGGTGTTGTCCATGCAAAAGCAGAAAGCAGAAATTTAAATGTGAGGAGTTTGTCTATGAAGTCAGAATCATACAGTAAGATGCTTAGGCAAAAAATCTGAAGTAGGTAGGTCCAGATGTCAACATATGAGCTGGCATACTGAGTCAAAGTAGAGGTGTCCCTAACTCTAGCACCCTGCTCCCAAAACTAATTGGGAGAATCTACAGAGGGAGAAGCAGTGTTGTGCCTACCTTCCCAGATAACTCTTCAAGCCTCCAGTAATGTCTGACTTTCTTCTTAAAGTAGAAGTCCCTGCTACTTTTCAATCTCTTTAAATCTTCCTTATGCTTGTCTTGAAAGAAGAAATAAACATTATTCCCTATTACATCTCTTCACATAAGATTTTAGATATGGTAACACTCACTGATGCATCTCCTACCTTTTACCCCAAACTGAAGTCACCAACTCAGTGAATTTGATTGCACGAGAAGAAAATAATAGACAGCTTCAGCCAGGATTAATGAAGGCAGCCATCAAGACTCTTTGTGGTGGTGATGGTTACCTTCTCTATAGAAATCTAGAAATCAAAGGACTTGGTTCTGGGCCCCTTTCCCATAAGGGGGAGAGAAAGATGAAGGTCAAACCCATGGCTGTTCTGTGTTCAGGCTACTCTCCGGACTAGCAGACTAGATCATCTCTGTCCACTTGCCTGCTTGTCTCTCTGCTGAATGTGGGTGATGGAGGACTCAAGAGACCACAGACAGGGCAAACAGCAGGAGTCTGTTTCCATAGCCCATCAGTGTCCTCATTGCCTCCAGGGAAGAGGGCGGATTCCTGGTTTCCAGTCCATGTACCAGCAGTGTGCGTTTATCAAGAGACTGCTGAATGCAGGGACTGGATCCCGAGCCTCCCTCAACACTGATATGATAGCATGACATCACAACAGTGACGCTGGTTCCTATTCTCCTCCCTCTATTTTGTTTGAAAATTGTACTAATTTCTTGTGTTATTTTTGAATGTGATCATTTATTTATCCAAAACCCCTCTTTGTAGTGCGACTGTACGTGTGCTTCCAGTGTATAGAAGCACAAATATTAAGATCAAGGTTTTAATCAAATATTTTTTTTTTGAAGAGGGACAGTTCTTACTTTTTTTGTTGACATACAATTAACCTGTATGAGTGGTGATAAGTAACAAATAAATAGTTTGCAGAAGCATCAGAAATGCATTTAAGCTATTATGAATCTTTCTAAGCATGTTGCATGTTTTAATTATTATAATCTATTTTGCACTGTAGATTTTCAAATGTGTTTGAAAGTGAAGTAGTTATGCTGACACAGTATTTTCATTGCTGTACACCATTGTGATAAATGTATTTAATGCGTTTGCCACAGGTCTTCAGTACTTTAAAAATGTCGTGTTAGTGGCCTCACCCCAAGACAGATATGTACCCTTTCATTCAGCAAGAATAGAAATGTGCAAAAATGCCCTTAAAGACAGACACACAGGTATGTTTAAGATCCTTTCTATATTTACAAAGCTGTTGAGGAATTGTGTTTTTGTGTAACCGAGGTCATTGCATTAGAAGGGTTTTTCATCAGCATGATGAAAACTGAAAGGTTTATTTGATAAGGAAGAAAGTGTTCTCTTCCCACAGGAAATGACTGAAATCAATAAAAGCAGCTTTTTAAGAAGATCTTTATCTGATGAACACAAATTCAATCAGGTCGTAATCCAAGGTTTCTTACTGCTGCTTTCCCTTCCCTCTAATTTTTTTTTTAAAAAGTGATGATAATAGAACTAGCTCTTGACAATGTTTTTCTGCAGTCTACTGAATTACTAGTATTGTCTTGTCTTTGTTTCACATAATGAAATCTCTCTCAGCACGTCCAAAGTCCAAAGGGGTTTTCCTTTTGTTTTCAATAGTTGGGATGATTGCCAGGTAATTTAAGTAACAGATGTAAAATCACACTGGTTTGTAATAAAATCTGTAAAGCACATGTGGACTCATGCCATCAGAGGCATAGCCCTCCTGTGAGCTCAGGCTGTGTATTGCCCCAAGTATTGCATTTGATATTAGTAGTATCCCTCATTTATAAAATGTTTCACGGCTTCAGTTTGATACTACTTCCAGAAATAATGTTCAGTGTAATTTTGTACCCATTTCACATATGTGATTACCTAGGAATGGAGGTATTCCTTGGAAGTAGAAAGAGGCACTCAGGTGCAATAATGAACATGGTTGCCTTCACACATCTTATCTAAATTACAGCTCTTTCTACCCTACCTCAGACATGAATTAAAAGGTAATTTTCTAACTTTCTTCCAGTGGTTGTTCCTCAGGGAGATGTTTGACCTATCAGGATCCAGATGTATATTCAGTGTAGATCATTTATGAGTTCAGGTTTCCTGAGCCATTATTGCTGCCCTATAAACTCCTCAGCTATCTGCACGATGTTCTTCCTGCGTTAGATTCCCCAGAGAAACCTGAATGGTCCTCTCTGTTTTGCCAGACCCTTTTGCATTTGTATTCAGAGACAAAGTGAGTCCAACCCTCTTCCCCTGCAGGAAACTAGAGCGTTTCCTTCCACCACAAAGGAAATGAGACTAAATGCTGAGGAGTATCCCACTCTTCGTGCTAGCAGCTTCAGCAGACCTCTTTGGATGGCCAGTGCCTCCATTAGATTAACAGCATTCCGGCGCTTGGCAAATCTTTTAAATTGACTGCTGTCTTGCATTTTGGCCTCGCTTCCGTTTTCCTTCTCATTGCGATATAGTTAAACAATACCGGAAGGAAAGGGGATATGGCATCTTTGGCATGTAGGTGTGACACCTAAACTCTTTTGCAGGTCCTGTTTATGCAGAAATGATTAACAATCTTCTCCAGCCTTTGATTGGGGCGAAAGACTGCACTTTGATCAGACACAACGTGTTTCATGCGCTGCCAAACACCGCCAACACTTTGATAGGGCGGGCTGCCCACATTGCCGTGCTGGACTCTGAACTTTTCCTGGAGAAGTTTTTCCTCGTGGCAGGACTCAACTACTTCAAATAGTGCCTGAAGTACGGGGCAACAGAGGCAAATCATTTCATTGAGCGGAGGAGAATCCCTTAGCCAAAAGAGTGCAGCTAGAAATGAAATCAGGTGGGACTTTCAAACTCCTCCATTTCCATTTCTGTTTCAGAGAATAAAGTGCTATGGCTTTAAGGCATTCAAGCTTCCAAATATTGGTGCTTTTGGAAGAAACAAATATTCCTCTTGAGTTTCTATGTTTTTTGTCCACGTAAATACATCAGCCACTTCTGAAGTACAGAATTAGAATAAGAAGGTTAATTCTCTAAATGTGATTGGACAAATATGATTCACATTTCTCCTGAATATTAACCCAGAAATTTGGCTGTCCTTGATTTAACGCTTATTTATGTAGTAACAAAGCTATATATTTGTAGCACTTTTGGGGTAGTTAACACAAGAAGAAACAAGTATATATGAACTCAGGTTAAAACCTACTTTGTGATGAACTGAGACATCTGAAAAACATTTATGAAAGTTTCAATGTTTCCATTTATTGAAGGAAAACATTTGGATGGTTCCATTACTGGTAATAATTTGTCACATACATACATTCAAATAATGGAAAGGAGTGAAATATTTAACATAGAATGAAGATATCATGATATTTGTCCTTTTTTTAAAAAAACAGCTTTAATTTGGGAAGAATTTTGTTCAAGTTAGAAGCTACGAAACCAAGAGTCTGTTGGATTACTTGTAAAATATCAGTGGCACCTATTAACATGTCTTCTGTTTACATTTATAGAGGACCATTATTGTGCTTGTTATAACATCAGAAGTACAATTTTTACTTTTACATTTGTATCTAAGTACATGGATCCCAACAAATTTTTATTTTTTTAAAATGTATTACTCCGACATGAAATTAAAAATCTAGCCAGTAATACTCCTAAAAAACAATCAGATAAAAGTAGGCAGGAGACATAGAGTGGTAAGGTTTGTGGAAAGTTAAAAATATAAGGATGTCTTCTTAGGCTCCTCTGCAATGCTCCGTTAAATAATGCCCATTTGCAGTGCTATACACAGTCCTAACTAATATATGGTTACAGCTGGTTGAAACATTTAAAACTTTATTCATACAAAGATATCCAAGTTGTTTTTAAGGGTTTGGAAAAGAACCCATTTTTCACTTTTTTAGGTTTTTTTCCAATTTATAGTTAAATTTTTTATCAAAAAGTTATCAGGTTTAAAGTGACAAATTTCAATAACTTTCTATACATTTTCATACCATTTTGATAAATTTTCAATGTCACAGCAGTTTTTTCAAAAAGGTTAATAATTCTTCACAATTATTTTTGTTTGGAAGACAGGCAATTTTTTAATGCAAACATAATTTATTTAAAAACATGAGTGACCAGCTGTCTATATCGTGTAACAAAAACTATAAAAAAAAGACAAAGGTGGTTTCTGGTGTCAAGACTCTCATCAGTAAATTAAGATCAAGATAGTGGAGGTTTCTGAAATAAGAGAGTTAAAAAATTAAAACAAAAAACTTCTCAACCACAGGGAAATATTTGTACATGCAAAAAGTAAAACTAGGGTTTTTTTTCAAAAGAAGTGGAAAACTTACACAGTATTAGTTCATTAGAAGACTTGCTAGCAGACTGGCAAAGGGTGCCAAAGAATAAGGCTGTTTTGGAAATATAGGCATGTTTTTTAAAATAGAAAGGAGAAACAAGGAATATACAAAAGGGTGAGATTAAGATCACCTGAAAATAGGAAGGTATATTGCACCTAAAAATCATCTGCCCCACAAAGGGGCAGAAATTATATAGAAAGAGTTACATGGTGTGTTTCAATATTGACAAGTTTTTTAATCATTAAGTATTACCTCAGTACTTGAATGAAATAGGTAGAGAGTATTTTCTCTTTTTTTCCCTGTTATAAATTGACAGTTTAAAGCTAAAAGACGGATTTATTCAGTTAACAAATAAATTGTGTCAAAAATCAAGAACAACTGGTTCCCGCTTCTTGTTTGGGAAGTCTTTTATCACTTTTTGGCCCCAACATTTTAGTGACAGCTACACTTACATGTCACAGCTTACTTCTTCCTTGGTAAATTATTTACAGAATTCTAAATATAATGGGACATGTAGGTTAAGCTGTTATACAGGACAGTGGTTTTGAGCCACAGATGTGGACTTCTAAGGAGTATGTGAAAAACAAGGAAGAAAAGCCATCTCCAGCCATCGGCAGGTTTCTGTGTGCTGTATGAGCGTTTGCTCCTCTTTTAGAAAATGTTCAGGAGTCTGCCAACAGCAAATTTTGAAAAACATTACGAGAGAGGTTAGTTTACACATATTTACATGTCAAATGTATGTATGTGAATATATGTATACAGTCTGTCCAAAGAAGTATGCTCATTTCAAGGTCTCACACACCAACTTTTTCAATCCTGAGTGTACAAAGTCTGGCAACATACCAGTGTACCTGTTCTAACATTCAGCTCGGTGGTTTCTTGCCTTGCCGTGTTCATTAGGAAGCATTCTCAGCCTTCTGTTATCGAGATTGTGAGAGAAGGGAAATGTGAAAAGATTTCTTTTGTATTGCTGGAGAAGTTGGTGGCCCTTTCGGTATGTTCACTTTCACACTCTAAACTGCTCCCAGTGCTCTGACTGATAGACAAACCTACCTAAAGGTTTCCATGTTCTTATACATACAACGTTCTTCCATGGCTCAGAGTCTGATTGCAGAGTTGGAGCTGGATTTTACACAGAGTTGGATTAGGTCCGTACAACTTGCCCTTTGTGGGTTATGGCAGAGAACTTCTATGGAGCCTCAGAAAAATCTGGGAGATGTCATTCTCATGAAATGATGAGACACAGATTTTATCTACCTTATGCTGGCAGACCACTGTATGAAACATTGGCTGAGCATTCATATTAAGGTTCTCAGAATAGCCTCCCTCTCTTTTTCTTCTTTTATTTTTTTTAATGGGATGTTGCCTTGATAATAACTCAGAATATTGTAAATCCACTCTAACTGTGTAGGATATATTGAAAAAAAAAATCTTCATTGTCATTATAATATAAAAAACATCTAAGTGGTTAGACTTCATCAAACTATAGGAATCAAGACAGACTTATTTTCAGAATTTTGTGGTTTATATATAGAGAAATATATATTAAGAAGTACCTTCATAAGAAGCAGCAAAATAACTTCACACTTAGCATCTTTGTTTCTGTCTTGACCTTTGAACATTAATTTATTGTCCTTTCACATAAAGCCTTTTTAAATACATTTAAGTACATTAGCAGTACTGCACAAGCCGTACGTCAAACCGCACAAGCTCCTCTTGGCTTGATATACCTACAGGGGCAGTGCTTAAATTCTTTGGCGAAACTCTCACATTCACAGAGGATAAGACAGCATTTCAAGAACTTGGACAGAGGAGTGGACAACCATGAAATTTTTTGTACCTTGTCCATGCCCAGAGCCAGCTCTGGGCTTAATGTTAGCTGTATTTGAAGTGAAACTCCCTTCACTTCATTAGGATTCTTTAGTTAAGAAAAAAACAAAGCCCGCAATGCGGGGTTGTTTCTTTAGCATCTAGAACTCTTACAACCAGCATGGTAGATCTCCTGGTTCCAGCAAATAAAGTGCATTTGTCTTTTGAGATTTGCCAATGTTAAAGATGAATTATGGGCTGTAACCAAGATGAGTAAGTTCTTTCAAGGAAAGGTGATAGCCCACATGTAGGAAAAGAACAGCAAAGACAGAGGATCTCAGGGCTTTGAAAGACAGCGGCAAAGACTGGGGGAAGGAAAGAAGACAGGAAAGTGAACCCGTAAGGGTGAATTTCATAGAATTATGGAAAGGTTTGGGTCAGAAGGGACCTTCAAAGATCATCCAGTCCAAACCACCTGCTATGATCAACCATCAGGTTGTTCAAAGCCCCAGACAACCTGACCTTGAGCACTTCCAGTGATGGGGCATCTACAACTTTTCTGGGCAACCTGTTCCAATGTCTCACCATCCCCATCATAAAAAACAAACTTATAAAGAATTGAAAAACTCAACACAGAGTAGTATCACCTCACTTAACTTTAGGCCATTGTGGGGTAGATGTCTGTTTGTGGCCTAATAGGGGGAGGTTAACTACTACATGATCAGTAAAAGGAAAGATGCACTTTAAGGGTGTGATTTATCAGACGTATTTTTCTTTTTTTGTCTAATTTTCTCTAGCCTGTTTTTTTCCACTGACTATTCAGGATACCAGATTTAGTTATCCATTTACTTGACACCTACACTTGATTAGATGAATTCTATGCATTGCTGGAACTCTTATGGGCTTCTATCCGCACCCCAAAGGCCCAAAGAGGAATATTGTGCTTCGAAATAGCACCTGACCATTGAAACCATTTCCTTTTCAGTGACAGTTATCTAGCTTGGAATGGCACAGTAATTCTGGAAGAAAGAACAAAAACTTATCCAGTTTTATTGATAAGTTCATAGGACATAGTGAAAAGACACAAAGTTGCCTTGACTTTTTTTCAATCTCTATTTAATCTTTAAATAAAAAATAAAAGCAGTCTATAGCATTTTAAAGGATTAGCATTGACTATTTTAAAAAATTTAAAGCACTTGAAAACAATGTGGTTATTCAGTGTCACACCTTTATTAATAGCTGGATGAAAATTTTCCACTGTTTTGGGACTCACAGAGCCCATTGAGCTCCACTTTTGAATGAATTCATTCTCTTCTGAAATGGAAGATGTGTTTCTTGAATATGGATGGAAAGAAGTTGCAGTAGTGATTAGGTGTGAGTAGATGAGGGACAAAAAGGTTAGTTCTTTCTGCAGCTGGGCTGAGGATTTTCAAGTGAGTGTTTTTCAATCTCCTGATAACAATTGCGTGCTGACCTGCATAAAACATGGAGAAACCTCTGGACATGTTTCTGCTTCTAGGATAGAATTTAGCCTGTCTAATTTAATCACCTAATGTGTGCTTGAAAATTAATTGGAAAATTAATTTGTACTACTAAAATAAAAGTTTTAATTTCTCTATGTAGTCAATGAAGGGAGGTAGTTACTGCTGAGAGTCTGCAGGAATGGCCCTGTTTTGTGCTTTGGTGGCCTTCAGGGTTACTTACACCTCTTCCTTGACCAGGGAACTTATTATAAATCTCACTTTTTGTGTGTTTAAGATGTAGACAAAAATTAGAGGACCAGCATTTGTGGACTGGAGAATATCCCTTATCATTAGCTCTTCAGTTTTTCATGTTTAGGTGTAAGTTTGACTGTACAGCTTGATCAAAAGCAAACAATTAAGAAATTAATCAGGCTTCTTTAAAATTTGGCCAGAAATATGTCATTTCCCAACCTCCAATGGATGCCCATTTTCTCTTTAATGAGATTGTTGATTTGTTTTCAAAATCAGGTCTGTCCACTGACAACAGAGGAAGTTGAAATTGCTTAGCTTTAAAGGATTGTATTCTAAGGGCTTAAAACCTTAGCGCAGAGCTTTGGAAATTACTCACAGTAATACTGAGCACTATTTTGTTTCAAAGCATGTCATAAATATCCACTGACTGATCCTCTTCACTGTTCCCTTGCCAGAGAAGAACCATGCTTGAGAGAGAAAGCTGTCACAAGATGATGTTAAAACTGAGAATTCAAGCCAAAGCTTTCATTAGAATTTGTAGGTTCCTCTGGTGCTTTCTGCATGTTAAGAAATAATCTCCTCCTTTCTACCTCTGCACTTGAACTGTCTAAGTAGTGATGCAGAAGAAAGGTGAGAACTTCTAATAACAGGGTTAGACCTTTGTGAAGCTTTATGCAAATATCCCATGAAACTTTATATATGATGCATAGTCATGGGGCACTTCTGCAGTGGACTCAGCATGCTAATACTTGTCAGCCTAGCTGAATGATTATTTTCTTTGTGGAGTTAAATTTCCACTAAAAATTACTATCAGAACAGCCTAACGTATTTCACTCCAGCTGGTCATTTGGATGCTGAAGGTCATGTCCTTGGAGAACTCTGATGACATGTTTTGTTTTATTTCAATACATATGCTCAGCAATTTTGATGTTGAAAGTTTTTAAATAATTGATAATTTCTTCCTCAGTCTTTAATATTTATTTACACTTCCTCCAAACTTCCAGTGTGTATTCAATCACTGAATTGTTTTCAGGTATAAATCAGTATAAATCTAGGTCTGTTGGAGTCAGAGTTCAGCCTAAACATTCTAACTCTTTAATGCAGTTCTTTTATGGCAAGCTATAGTACCAGGGTCTCAGGAACCTAAGGAAATATAACACAACTGTGTGCACACATCATCACTGTAGTAAAAATTAGTCCATTAATTTTTGGAGGCCTAAAATACATATTGTGGTACTTGTTTAGCTACAGCTCACTCCTCTGGGTTGGTTTTGCCTTTTGGATCAAATGTGACCACAGCAAGATTGTCCCTCTTGCTCTTTCCTTTGTTCATGGATCCCCTAATTTGCTGTTCTCTGAGTAGCTAAATTGCCCTCAGCTACTGCTCTGCTTTGTCCAGTGATGCCCGACTTAGCATGGCCACCTTTCCGTGACCTGACTACACCTCCTGCTTTTTTTTGCCTGTGTCTTCCATGAGTTCCTCTTCTCTTTATTCCTCTGTCCTTGCTGTCATGCAAAGCTACAAAATTTTCTAACTATCCAAACAAGGCAGTTACTTTCTACGATCTGTTGAAGCACTGTCAATGGTTTTAGATTTTGGGATATAGTTGTTTCTTCCCAGTAGCTTGTATGGGGCTAAGTTTTGGATTTGTGATGAAAACAGTGTTGATAATACAGGGATATTTTAGTTATTTCTGTGCAGCACCTACACAGCTTCAAGGCCTTTTCTGCTTCTTACTCTGCCCCACCAGCAAGTAGGCTGGGGGTGCACAAGAAGTTGGGAGGAGACACCACTGGGACAGCTGACCTCAACTGGCCAAAGGGATATTCCAGACCATATGATGGTGTGCTCAGCAATAAAAGCTGAGGGGGTTGAAGGTTTGATGGGGCTGACACTGCTCAGGGACTGGCTGGGCATTGGTAGATTGGTGATGAGCAATTGTGGGGTTTTTGTCATCACTTGGCGTTTTTTTGTTTTGTTGATTTTTTTCCCCTTTTTTTCTCTTTGGGTGTTTTTTTTTTCACCTTTCTGTTTTTTAATTATCAAACCTTCCTTATCTTAAGACATGTTTTTGCACTTTTACCTTTCCTAGTCTCTCCCCCATCCCACTGAGGTGGGGTATGAGCGAGCAGCTGTGTGCTGCTTAGCTGCCTACTGGGATTAAGCCATGACGGATTTGGATAAATTCAAGCTGCATTTTCATGTGCACAACGTGAGATTTTCATTAAGTGTCCCAACAGAACTTTTCCCAGAGTTCAAGCTTATCCTTCATGAATCTTTAGTGGGAGGCTGAATTACAGATCCCTTGGCTAATTTGGGCTTTGTGATGGACAGAAGCTATTTTACAGTTTCTGTATAGGTGTTGTACTCCATTCACACCGGTTTACTCCAGCCTGCTTTGGACAGTCTTTCAGCATACTTTCTCTGTGTCATTGTCATATGCTCCCAGTTGTGCCTGACTCCCTTCCTTCTTTCCTTCTTTTTTTCTTTCCTTCTTTCTTTCTTTCCTTCTTTCCTGCTTTCCTTCTTTCCTTCCTTCCTTCCTTCTTTCCTTCCTTTCTTCTTTCCTTCCTTCCTCTTTCTTCCCTCCCTCCCTCCCTTCCATCTGTGATATTCATGGTTGCTCAGAACAGAACTCTAGAAATTAGAGAAAAAAGTTGTACTGGTGATTAGCATCCCTTTAAAATGACAAAACTAAGTGAGGGATATACCCCTCTAAAGAGAGAGAGGGAAAAAAAGAAGATAATTATTGTACTTAAAACATTCTATAAGCTTGGTCCAGATCATCGTGAAATAAATTAAAAGCCCTCAATACCTTTAAGAGTGCCACTTAGAGCCACACACAGAGCTTCTTGCCACAGTGAATATTCAGTTGCTAGTGTTTGCTCCAGAGACCGGGAAGTCAGGGCAGACATGCATTTACAAATGTATTCAGCACTGTCATTCCACTTATCTAAGAGTGGTACGTCATATTCACACATTCATTCTAAATTTTTTCAGCCCTTTCTATGTGAACTGTTATCCACCTATCCAGACATATTACAGATGACAGAATTTTTTGTTTCAGAAGGAACTGCTGGAAGTTTCCCAGTCTAATTCCTGTTCAAAGCAGGATTATCATGAGCATCACGGTAAGGTCAGCCATGTCTTTGTCTTGCTGAGTCTTGAAAATGTCTGGTGATGGACATGCTACAACTATTTGCTATTACCTTTTCAAATGTTGTACCTCACTCCTAAGGAAAAAAAAAAGAAAAAAATCTGATTTGAACTTTCCGAGCTGTAACTTCTTGCTGTTACTTTTTATTATACCACCTTTTTATTCCATGGGGAAGATCTTGTTTCTGATGTACTTGTTAATCCCTTTTCAATACCTGCAGACATCTCTTAGATTGTCACTTGGTCTCCTCTTTACCAGACTAAGCAAACCTGACTCTCAACCTCTCCTCAGAAGCCGTGTGCTTAGACACCCCACCGTGCTGGTAGCCCTTTGCTGGGCCCTTTCCAGTTTCTCAACCTTGAACTGGGTTTAGGACACTCCAGGTACCGGCAGTCTTCCTTGGATGATCGCTCTGGTGCAGACTGGTGCCTCTTCCCCTCAGGAGGGGCTCACTGGCTGCGGGGTCTCTTCATACCCTCTTCCTAACTCAGAAGAGCTGGAGCTGTTCTCCAGTGGCCACAATTTGCAAGCTTCTGGCCTGCATCGCCCGATGGGTTCATCTTTACTCGTTGTTCCTGTTTGTCTTCGTTAAGTTAATAGCACTCGTAAGGGCAAAGAGTCGTGACCTGTGGCATATCACCACCGTTTACGGGCCCCTTTTTCAGCACACGATACATCTGGCCCCCCGTTGCACACTTGGCATGCTCACTGACATGCTAATTGTTTCCCTCCAGGTTTTGCAGGTTAAAATCACCTTATTTGAGTTGATTTTAGTCATCGGTGAGCTTCAGGCACAGATAAGGAAGAATCCTGATGTGAGTCTGCTCAGCCCTTGCAGGACAGGCAGAGATGATCACTTCCCCTGTGGTCATCTGGTCGATGGACTGCTGCTCCCTGACAGCCTCTGCTCTGAAAGAGCTGCTGTTGCTGTTTCTTCTCTGTTTTAATAATAAGACTATATAATACACAGGCACTTCCCTAAGGAGACATCCATACCCTCAATAGAAATGTTTATGAAAACAGTTTAATCAGTGCAGAGCTGCTTTAAATGCAGATGAGTCAGGCCTTCCCTGCATAGGATAAAAGGATCAAGAATAAATATGTATTAAACTCTTATGCAAAAGGTCAAACTAAATTAACTTCTATTACAACCTTGAAACTTGATTTCTCTGCTTTTGAAAATTCAGCTCTCTACTTTCACTCAAAGTGCTGGAAGATCCTATTATCTGTGTAGCAAACTAATCACATCTGTCCAAAACTGATTTTCACACATACGTATATGTGCCAGAAATCCATTGGTTGTCTGCATGGAGCTGCACATCTTCAAGTAGCTTCTGCCTCTGAAAATAGGAAACTGTGACACAGTGAACAGGACTACTCCTATTGCAATCCAGCATGCCTTTCTGTCTTTGCAAGCTATCAGCTACAAACACAAACAGCTTATCCAAAGGAACAAAAAAACCTCCTCCATATAAAAGTCCAGTCTCAGTCAACTCTTTTTTTTGGAGTGGGTGGTTTGAGTACTGTGACGGCCTCACTTATTCTATACTTCCCATAAATGGGGTTATGCAAATAAGTATAACATCTTCTGGTGCTGAAAGCCCCAATATTTCAATTTTCATGGAAGTCTCTAGCAACTAATTTAAGTTTTTCATTCCTTCCTGAAAGCATAAGTGCTAGTAGAAATCTAGCTGTCCCAATCCAGGAGAAATGCTCGCTTACTCTTTGCTACTTTTATAGGGGTAAGACTACCTGCATCATTCCTAGATGTGGAAAGATGTCAAAGCATTTCTGATACACTATCATATATGCAGCTACTTGCACTGGAAAGGTTGAAGAAGAGACTACGGGAACCTTTTTGATCTGAGATGCGTCATGACTTTCAGTGCAAATGATAATACAGAATGTAGTTCTTGCATGCCATATATACCATATGGGTGGTATACCCTACAAACATATGCATACAGAAAATGTCTGTTCCCTTATGTATGTTATGTTCCCATATGTAATGAATGTATGTTGCCATACGTGGTGTATGTATATCATACCATACTTAGAAGCTGCTTGTGATTGTTGAGTCTAACAGGTTTCTGTCTCTTTGGGGGCAGTTTACAGTTTACTTTGGTCATCCTCCAGATCTCTTGCGTAGGAGCAGTTTGCTGGCTTCATCCACCTCATTGGAGGAGAGAAGTTGTTTTGCGCAGTCATTTGTCAAATTCTTGGCACACCATTAGTCGACTAATCTTATCTAAGCAGTCTTGAATTTAATGTTTGTTATCTACCACCTCTGTGGTTTCCATGGTCAATGCAACCTGTCAAACCCAGCTGCCCTATCTCCTGAGACAGGAAGTGTGTCATCATTTTTTAATTTTCCTTGACAACCATCCTCTTCAACCAAGTGTTCATTTTTAAGCTGATAGGCCAATGATTTATCAGCTTTGCCACTCTTCTTACTAATTTTAGTCTTGTATATATTTGACTATGCATCCAGTTTGGGAAATTGGCTATTTCCTTTTTCTGTCGTTAAATCTTCTTATGAAGAGATATCTTCATAAGAAGATATCTTATCTAGAGAGAGATCACTCTAGACAAGCCATGGTACTCCTTTGTGATTACATGTCTGAAAAAAAAGCCACCAAAAAACTGCTCGTAATCTGTAGTGTTTACTAGGTTTATTTTCCACTGTGTGTGTTTTGCCAAGAAAGAAGATACACTGGTGTTTTGTCCCATGCCTTGTAGGATCTCCCGGCGAGTAAGAGTTCAGATATAACTCTGATAGACTGAGCATGGGAGAAGGCAAAGATGCAGGATAAACCCTCCTTCTGTCTATGATATAACACAAATATACCTCCACAAGATCACAGTAATGATGGAAAAAGCAAAACCAACAGTTTCCCAAGCCCTATCCACTTCACCAAAGTAAATAATTCTAGAATATTATTGTATGTTTGGGGAAAATATCAGGTCAAAATCAAAACACATATCGGTATATTCCAGAACACAAAGTTCAGAAATAAATTGAAATTTATGTCTAGGTTTTGTTACCTGGATTTGTCTCTAATAGTAGTCTTTCTTAAATGCTGAACAGATCAACCCAGGACTGGATTTCTTGGACTTGAACAATTAATCCCTTTATTACTGAGGGTTTTTTTAACCACAGTCTTAGACTAGGGCCTCAATAATTTTCATAAATCCCTTAATATATACTCAAATCCTCTTTAAAAGAAAAAAAAATCTGACCTTAAATCTCCATCTTTTCACTTACGCTTAAACAATTAGCCACAGCATCTAATATATCAGAAAATTAAGCTTTTGCTATACGCAGAATTACCTTTAGTGAACAGTACAAACCTTAACTGGGAAGACTTGCTTGCTGGGGGTCCTTCTTTCTTGTTTAGAGGGAGCTTATGGTAATGGGTGTCTAATTTAGGCAAATCAAGGACATAGGTGAAGCCTGTTCTCTCCTATCCCTCCGTTCCATGCTGCAAGTTCACACTGGGGCACATAAAATTAGAAAAATCTGTTTTATATTCCAAACAAAACATATCTGTGAGGCAGGTCTTGATTGATGTCATATCTTTCCCTGTATGCAATGTACAAACATAATTACTTTGTTTTTTATGCTGAACCAATATCTTGGTTTGAGAGTCTTGGAAACCCTGATGAAACTCTCTTTAAAGCAAATTAAAACTGTAACCTTCAAACGCAGTCTCTAACTTTTTAATAGTTAAAGTTAGCAAGGTCATCAGAAATAAATTCTCAGTGGTACAGTACGGATTCAGACGGACCCTCTTACACTGCCAGATTAATTCTCAGCTCAGTGGTAACACCTAACTGTTCCTCAACTGACATGTAGAATAGCATTCAGAGGACAGGAGCATAGTTCTGTGAAGATCCTTATCTTATGTTTCAAAGAGTTATGTTCTACTTATTTTATTAAATGATAAGAAAATACGTCTTGGAATTAAAACCTGCTATTTCTTGAAAGTAATTAACTCTGAAAGTGGTTTTCTTTAAGCACGCTTATAATTTTTAGTTAACAAGGACAAAGCTGGATAATTTTTTAAAAGAAATAATATGTTTTTTCAGATAAACAACCGAAAAATACTATTGGGCTGAGTTTCAAGTAATTGATTTAAGCTTTAACGAGTTCAATTTTTTTTTCATAACAAACTATAGAATATCAAGAGGTTGACCCCTGGACTTGCTAACCATTTGTACCCATGCATAGTGGATGTAAAATACTAGCATTGATATACATGCCCATGTTTGTGCACACAGGCTGCAGAGCAATGCATCAGAGTTATATCATTCTCCAAGTATTTCCTTTAAGGCTGATTGTTCAGGGCAAGCAATATGCATGATACAACTGGTGCATGTAACAGTAAGTACAACCTTCTGCAAATTTGGATTTAAAGACAGTAACTTTATACTGAGGCTGGACTTTGCAGATGAGTAGTCTATGGTATTTTTAATTATAACCATTTCTGTGGTCTGAATATAAGTACAACTGATTCTGTCCTGTGACACTAGAGATCGTACTTTTAAATAATACATTTATTACATCTGATTGAGGCAGTTGTGTTTCTCACAAATTATATTTAAAATCAGAAAAAAGAGGCAATAATTAGAGGCTGTGAGCTTGGAAAATCTGTACTGTTTCATTATTTATTTTTAAAACATTAAGGTTTACAACACATGCTCCATTCTGCCTCTCTCTAATTTACTTCCCTTTCCCTAATGAACATTTGTCAACTGCCATACCCTTCAATTTTCTGTAACTATGTCTGTCAAGATTTAAGTGAGACATATCAAAAAACCAAAACTGATCTCACAAAGTGGAGACAAATGCAGTTGAGTCAATTCCATGACATTTTAGGGAAAATGAAGATGTAAATCAGTTTTCCTGAAATGTAGGTTCTGACTCAACAGCATTCACAAGGTCTTGACTAAAGGTCTGATCCTGAGAAATGCTGCTCCAATGCACTTTGATATAATGGGCCAGATCCGCCTGTGGATTAACTTGATAAAGCAGTTTATACAGCCTAAGGATCTTGCCGCATGGCAGCCAGTAGCATTCAGGCATCTCACAGCTGGACCACCAGAAGATAGCAAATGTCTTGGGTTCTTTTATAGGCCAATTCTCCAGTTGATCAACTGTGTTTTAAAAGTAATGTCTTTTTAGACAAATGCAGACCTCTCCAAGGGATCAAGTCAATGGATTAATGTGGACAGATCCTTATAGGTTAAGGGAAAGGGCTTTTAATTTTTAAATCTACTACTTTGAATCATGATCATAAAAAAAGTTGAAGAAATCTGACATGGTCCCTTGTATAAATAAGATCATGAATGTAAAGCTTATAATGCCACTGTGAAATTTTAATGCTTATTTATTATGATTACAATGAAACCTGTATAATAAGATTATGATAATAATAATAATGAATAGTCATCAGTGCCAATATGATTCTACTATTTTTCTACATATGCTTTATTGTGGCATTTTGTGTAGCTTGTGTTCTGTGTAAAGAAATGTCAATAAAATCTTTGCTTCCTTTTGTCTGTACTTTGTGTGGTTCTTGATACTTAGACAGTAAGTTCCCCAACTCCTTTTGTTCATGTAGTATGGGGCAAACATGATGACAGCAATAAAGAGAAGTAGAAGGAAATATTCTCGAGTATGAAGCAAGAGAATAAATGGGCTCTATGAAGCACCATGGATGATACAGACTGTCTTTCTGTTTGAAGAATGCAAAATAGCTCTGAGATACTGAATCAGTAATTATTAAATAAAATAATTATGGCCTAAAAGTCCTTTAATATGGAGTTGTTATTGACTGATTAAATGAATGAGACCTTGAAGCAGCAAAACCCCATCGATGGAAAATTACTAAATGCTTGAACATTTTTTTTTTAGGTTTTTCTGTGTTTAATGTTTAAGAACTCATTTCAGGAGTTTCATTCATAAGAAGATGTGAGTTCCTCCGGCCCTGTACATTGAGGCTATGAATTTCCTTATACCCAGCTGTGTACTGCCATAGGACATTTACCAAAATCAGTGGGCTCGGGTTGGAGGGGTTTGCTAGTTCTTCATGCACCTATGGCAATGTCTATACCAGTTAACAGAACAAGGAAAGAACATTTCTGCTTTTAGTCCAGTCATATGAACAGAGGCTACAGCCATAAGTTCTGGTTCTGCTCCACAAACTTCCAGAAAAATATATGTGTACTTAAAATTATTTGCTGCACGCCAGCAACACAAGCATCTGTTTATCCTTATCTACTAGCAAGGATATATCCCTCTCTGTCTATTTGTTTAATTTTACACCAGAGGTCTTTACAGACTGCTGATGCCATCAGTGGTATAGTGTGGTATGATGGGATCCATCACTGAGTATTTGTCTCGGGAAGTGGAAAGGAAGGAAGTGAAGCACAGCAGAGTACAGTCCCAGAAGAAATTTCCTGGCCCTACCTAGTGTATCTTTATGCTATTTCAGATAGTTCTTGTGGTAAAAAAGGTGTTCAATGGTATCTTCCACAGAGACTCCAAAAAACAGCAAATACATGGAGAAGCTGATGGAAGCTCTGACACAGGCAGGGAGGGAGTGCAAAATTTAGGGTATTGCTGCCTTTGTGTTGCAAACTGATTAGTAGCCAACGAAGGGCTGTGTTATTGTGCCTGTGTCTGTATAGATAGGTTTTTTCTGACTCATTTCTCAATCATATCAAGTAGCAAAAGGACTGGCATGAAGGAGGGGATAATTAGCACATTGGTTAAATGCATTTCCCTTTTGATTATAATGACATTCGACTCACACAGGCAGAAAATGAATTGTCCTCACCTTAATCCCAACTAGTCATTTGCCCATCCTCAAAATGTTACAGGAGCTGACATATTTTCTGGAATTGAGCAGAATGAACCTCAAAGCAATCAGGACGAGCAGATAAGCAGATACTCTTGACAATATCAGGAGAAACTCATTGGCACAACTATGTTAGAAAGTCAAACCGATGCCAGTTATCTTATGTCTGGTACAAATTAGTATTTTCAGTCCATTATTTAAAAAAAAAGGTAGACACACATTATTATTATTGTAAGTCATAATGTGGTACCATATGGTAAACTTCATCCTCATCAGGTTCTAGTGCTGTGCCAGGGACTCCTAGTGAAGAAATGCCATGGCACGTTGCCATGACTGTCCAACATGAAGTACGTATTTTCTGAAAAGATCTATGGTACAGTCCATACCTTGTCTAGATTTTAGCCTACATTTCAGAGACACATGGGTTTCCTAGACCAATAAAGTAAGGTGAGAGCAATACTTTGAAAGACAGGTCTCTTTTCTAAAAGGCAATAGGTAGATGCCTATATGGGGGCAAAGGCTCTGTTTGGCCCTTTGGATACTGCTGTGGTTTAACCCAGCAGGCAGCTAAACACCACACAGACGTTTGCTCACTCCTCCTGTCACAGTGGGATGGGGGAGAGAATCGGGGGGGAAAAAAAAGTAAAATCTGTGGGTTGAGATAAAGACAGGTTAATAGGGAAGAAAAGGAAGGCATAATAGTAACAATAATAAAGAAAAAGAATATGAAAAGTAAGTGATGCACAGTGCAGTTGCTCACAAGCCGTTGACGAATGCCTAGCCAGTTCCGGAACTGCAACGCCACCCCGGCCAACTCCCCAGTTTATATACTGGGCATGACGTCATATGGTATGGAATACCCCTTTGGCCAGCCTGGGTCAGCTGTCCCGGCTGTGTCCCCTCCCAGCTCCCCGTGCACCCCCAGCCTGCTCGCTGGCAGCCCAGCACGAGAAACTGGACTGTCCTTGACTGCTCAGCAACAACCCAAAACATCAGTGTGCTATCACAGTTATTTTCATCCCAAAACCAAAACACAGCACAATACCAGCTATCAGGAAGAAAATTAACTCTATCCCAGCCAAAAGCAGGACAGATGATACCTTTTTAGGGGAGTACAAAAACAAGGGACATGTGTGCCCTTGAGACATAGACTGAATCACAAATAACTCCATGGCAAGCACGGGAGATGTGAAACAGAGAAAAAATCCCACGAGCTTTTCTTGTGTTTTCAAGACCAGGGTCAGTCAGTGCTTTTTTTCTTTTACGGTTTGAGAACTAAAAGCAAGTAGGCAGGTTAGTAAAATGTTATTGCATATAACCCAAAGTGAATCCGGTCTAAAGCCTCTTAAACACCTGGAAGCACAGTGCATTCTGCATGGCACCAGTCTGCACACCAGAGCTTTGGTCCTCCTCTCACAGATGTAACTTATACAGGTAGCTGCAACCCCGTCCCTTCTCATAATCTCTATATCCCAATTTCTCTCTCTTTTTCCTCTAAACTGCTCCCCCAACACAAACACATCCTTCTTCTGGCCACGGTCATAAGGCATAACAAAAAATGTTTTTACAAATATATTAACAACAAAAAGAGAGCCCAGGAAAACCTCCATCCTTATTGGATGTGGGGGGGAACATTGTCACCAAGGGTGAGGACAAGGCTGAGGTACTTAATGCCTTCTTTGCCTCAGTCTTTAATAGCCAGACCAGGTATCTGCAGGGTATTCAGCCCCCTGAGCTGGAAGGAAGGGATGGAGAGCACCATAATCCACCCATAACCCAGGAGGAAGCAGTTAACGACCTGCTATGTCACCTGGACACCCACAGGTCTATGGAGATGAGATCCACCCAAGAGTACTGAGAGAGCTGGCGGAGGAGCTTGCCAAGCCACTCTCCATCATTTATCAGCAGTCCTGGTTAACGGGGGAGGTCCCAGAAGACTGGAGGCTTGCCAGTGTGACACCCATCTACAAGAAAGGCTGGAAGGAGGATCCTGGGAACTGCAGGCCTGTCAGCCTGACCTCATTAATGGGGAAGATTATGGAGAGTTTCATCTGGAGGGCACTCACAGGGCATATGAAGGACAATCAAGGGATCAGGACCAGCCGACACGGGTTCATGAAAGGCAGGTCCTGCTTGACCACCCTGATCTGCTTCTATGACCAGGTGAAAGGCTGTGGATGTTGTCTCCTGGGCTTTAGTAAAGCCTTTGACACTATCTCCCACAGCATTTTCTTGGAGAAACTGGCAGCTTGTGGCTTAGACAGGTATATTCTTCACTGGGAACGAGTGCTCCCTCAGTAAATCTGCAGACGATACCAAGCTGGGTGGGAGTGTTGATCTGCTGGAGCGTAGGAGGGCTCTGCAGAGAGATCTGGACAGGCTGGATCGATGGCCCTCAATGTATGAGGTTTAACAAGGTCAAGTGCCAGG
>NW_010559494.1:96305-116495 GCF_000687285.1 Phaethon lepturus | reverse complement strand
CTGAGGGACACCACTCATCACTGATCTCCAAGTGGACATTGAGCCGTTGACTACTACCTTCTGGATGTGACAATCCAATCAATTCCTCATCCACCCAGCAGTCCACCCATTCAATCCATCTCTCTCCAGTTTAGAGAAAACGGAAAAAAAATAATAGACTATGAGGCAGACAAAAAACCAAAGAAAAATAAAATTAAAAAAACCACTCTCTCTCCCAAGAGTTTATTGCCTAAATAGCCAGGTAAGACTAATGGGTGAGCAGAGGTCTGTTTTGTCTCTCTGTGATGGGACTGATTGAGAGATGCTCATATAAATCAATGTTGCTTCATTTATTTTTTTTTCTAGAAGCAGAGGCTGAAGGGATCATCTAGTTGCTGAGACTTTAGTCTGTGAGCTGGGAAATCTGTGTTCATTTTCCTGCTCTGCTTCAGATTTCTATACAACCCTAGATAAGGTGCTTGCTGTGATGGGATTCAGCTCACGTACGCTGAGCTGCTGGAAAGTCAGTCATGGAGGGTACATCCATATCAATGGAGAGAGAGGAGAATTTATCTCATGCTTCGAAAGAGAGGATGAATCAGCTTCTGATTGTGCTGGTCCTCTCCCTGTCCACTGCTGTGGGACCCTTGACGTCCAGCACCATAGTCCTGTCCTTTAGATAGCTAAAGGGAGAAGAAAGAAGTCCATGACTAGCCCCACCTGGAAACTGGGGACAGTAACACTTCTCAGTAGTTACGGGTTTATTAAAGCCTGGGAGATGCTCACATGAAAGGGAAAATAACAAAAATAAATGTACTTTACTACTTTTTAATGAAGACCTGGAGGTTTCAAAGCAAAATGCAGAAGGCGTGTGAGAGAGAGATGGAAAAGTGCTGGCATTGGCTCTCACAGTGTGTAAACAGGCATCCAGAGAATTTGCCTGCTGATACCGCACAGTTCACTGAGGCGGGATGGGATGCTGAAACACCGATGGTCATCTGCTTGGGGCCCGTTTCGTGCTCTCTGTCTCTCTGGTGTGAAGTCGTGGCTGATGGCACTTCCTGTTTTGTCATCCTGCAGGTTACTCTGGCCAGGACTTTGACTGGGCAGACTACCAGAAGCAGTGTGGAGCGGAGGCAGCGCCTCACCCGTGCTTTAGAAATGTAAGTTCTCTTTTTGCCTTTGCGTCACTCCTGTCAATCCATGTGAAACAAAACAGCCTGCACAGAAAAGCTGCAGCAAGGCTTTGGGAGGTTCCCCCAGTCCACCATGAGTCTGTCTTAGGAAGGAGGGTGAAGAAGTGTTTCAGGTCTCCGTTCCTAGAGAGAAAAAGTGTTATCTTATTCTTGGCTTTATCTGATTCATTTAGATTTCCTGCTCTTCATCTCCTCTCTGATTTTGTACAGCACCTAGTAAAAGAAGGATCTCAACTGACCATTACAAGTAATTCAAGTGCTTTAAAAAAAATTAAAAAAAAAATTAGGTAGAAAAATTGCATGATATCATCTGGCCCTTTTCATATTTTGGGTGTTTTCTCTGGTTCCTGGTTTGATCAAACCAAATGCATTTAAAAACTAAGGTTGAAACGGTCGAGCTGAGAGTATCAGAAGAGTGATTAACCCACATGGATGCTCTGGTCTTTGGGGCAGTTTGTGTGCTTCCTTGATACAGCAACAGTGATGAAACAGCTAAGTTTTCTGAAAGCGCTGAGGGACAGTGCTGCATCACACCAGTAGCGTGGGACAACTGCTGCATTTCTTCTCTTTGCAAGCACCCCTCCCTTTTCTTTATATCCGCCTTCGTTTTGTCAAGTAATGGATCTATGCTCACTGGCAGTCTTGAGAATAGTCTCTTCATAATATCCTCCGAAGATTAAATCAGGTCTAAGCAGGTGTTTTGTCTTCTTTTAAGGAAACATTCATCAGATGAACATGTGTCTGTTATCATTTCCCTCCCAATAACACAGTTCTCTGCAGAGAGGTGTAATCTCACTGTTGTCACTTGTGCAACCGCCCCGGCGGGTCGGTCCGTTTGTTTCGTGGCTGTGAGCAGCTCTTCGATAGAAGCTGTATTGCAAGCACATCTTCCACCTAGTGCAGCCAGACGTGATGCTGGAAGTAGATATGCCGTAACCGTTTCTCCGGGCGGGATATTTATCGAGGAGAGGCAGTTACGAAATGGATTGACATGACCAAATGCTTAGGAAAATAAACTCCCAGCTAACAGTTTTGCCATTGATTCTGTATAAATTAGCCTCCAGCACCGAATTGCAACAAAAGGAACCGGTGTGATGATAAATGGTGTTTCCTTGTTAGGCGACATAAAAGGCATTTAAACAAACTCACCCTGCTTTTCTGCAGTCCTGGCCATTGGCAGCTTTTACAGGGTGAGGCTGATCTGTGTGCTGAGCAAGGCTTGTGACGGCCCAAGCAATATTTGAGACTAGCAGCACATTCTTGGAAGGCTTCTTGATGAAAAAACAAGACCAAATCCAGAAGTTTTTAGTCTCGCAAAGAGCTCCCGGTGGTTGTTCATGGTGAAGTGCCCATGGTGCTAGGTGCTGTACGGGTAGTAGAAGGGTTGAATTTGAATCTGGCTTCCAGTTGCTCGACTGGTGTCATTTTGAGTCAGTGATAGTTACTACCCATCCTAATTATTATCAGCCAAAATCTCAGCCAAGAGGGGGAACCTTTTTGTGCTGTTGTGTGCAAACAGAGAGATGCAAGCACTCCGAATGGATGAGATGCAGAACAGGTGTGATGGTGGGGAGGAAAACGCAAGGAAAGGAAGCCACGGCATGGCCACATGCATTGCATTAGTGTGTTTTCAGGGGTGGTGGTGGGGATATTGGGAAGGGACTGACCTTAAGTGAAGGAAGAGAGGACACTGGAAGAGGCAGAGTGTAAGGATGAAAGAAGGTGAAGAGTAGCTTGAGGCTTGGCTTGTGGGGAAGGTTTTGGAGAGGGTTGTAGGGTCTTGGGATCCCTCTGCACTTGGGATCACCTGCAGTGATCTGCAAACAGTGCACAGCCACAGCAGTGGCTGCAAACAGGAGCTGTGGTTTGTTATGTTAGGGCTGAGCTATCCTGGCTCTGGCAGGAGCAGGAGGGACTGGTCAGCAGCCTATGGCCAGGCCAGCCTCAGACTGAAGTAGTTTGCCAAGGCATACATTAGCCTTGGCCTGAATGATTTGAGCTGCAGCTTCTCTCAGGATCCCAAAAATTTCATACAGTGGGGGATGCTCCATTCTCACAAACTCATGACCTCACATTTTGGTCCTGTGTTTCTTATTTGCGGTGATGACCACTCATTTGGGGATCATTGCTGTAATATCTGGACTGGCTTTGCCTTCACTGGAGAAGCGGGGGGACGGGGGGGCAGTGGGCCCCTCGGATAAGCTGTGAAGGACCTGTTTCTTTGGTGCTGTGTTTAAGTGTAGAGAGGTACAGCTGTAGCAGTAAACACAACTGGCTCCATCTGCACCTGCCTGCAATGGGTGAACTTATGTACCTGAAGTCTACAGAGAAGGATCTTGTACATTGAGCTTAAAATACTACATGAAGAAAATTTCTCAAATTTCTCCAGTCTCAGTCAGCCTGGGCAACTAAACGTGTGAAGAAGTTTCTCTGGTCTCAGGCAAGATGGGTTATTTGCTTTACAAGGTTTCTCCTAGCAAGATGAGAGATGCTCAAGCACAGCAGATATGGGAACCCTCTGTGTAGTATCTCGTCACCAACAGCGGCCAGCAAATCCATTACTAGCAAGCATTCAAATATACTTGGAGCTGGTGTGGAGTGACCTCCTCCCAGTCTCTGAGAATTAGGGATTGGAGTAAACCGTGAAATACATTGCTTCATGATTTGTTGCCATCATTGTTTTTTCATGTGGGTGTCCAGGGCAACTCCATTTTGAATTTTGATACCTTTGTGTTCTTCAGTGTACGCTGCACTTCCAGTGAAAAGCAAACCATGCTAAATTTACGCTTCCCAGTGGACAGCCTAATTAAAGTCATGCAGGGCTGCAGTGCCGTGCCTCAGTGTTGGTCCTTGACTCTTTCAGACATCCTTCAGCCGTGGCTTTACTAAGAACATGAAGCTGGAGGCAGTGAACCCCAGGAACCCTGCAGAGATATGTGTTGCTTCTATCACCTCAGTTAAAGGACGGTTAATGTGGCTTCACCTTGAAGGTATGTGCTGTAAAGGCTTCTTCTGTTCGTGTGGTTCACTCAAACGCTCCCTTAATTTTGTCCTTCCATCCTGTGCCCAGTACTGCTTTTACAAGCCTTTCCTTTTTATACACATTGACCAAGAATATGTTATTAAGAATTACCTTCCTCTGCTCTCTCCACAAGGCAGCCACAACCCCTTCCACCCTTCCATCCATGTGGATTCTATCAGAAGGGTCTCCACTGACGATAGAAACCTCCTCACTGCCATCATGCTAGACCTCCATCCTGGGAGTGGATTTTGCCTCACTTGTGCAGCTGAGACTTCAACCCTGATTTCCAACTCTCATGTGTTCTCCTGTCCCCCTGCAACTAACTAACTAACTAACTAACTGACTTCCTTCCTTCCCTCCTCCCTTCCTCCCTTCCTCCCTTCCTCCCTTCCCTCCCTTCCCTCCCTTCCCTCCCTTCCCTTCTTTCCCTCCTTTCCCTCCTTTCCCTCCCTTCCCTCCCTTCCCTCCTTCCCTCTCCTCTTTTTTTAACCTAGATCCATAAAGCTTCTGCAATATATGCTGCTCCTCACTCTGGCCATCACATGCTCACATCCCTTCTCTCTGTGATTGTATAGTTTCCTTCAGCGATCTAAGAGAGTTCCTGCAGGCAGTAACTCCGTCATACAGATTTTAGAAAGATGTCATCCTACGGAGAACACCACCACTGTACCAGCTGTGTTAGGGGAGTGCTGAAAAACTAGCAGAGCATAATATTGTATCAAAATTTCCATTTCTACCTTTCTTGAAATGAAGTACAGATGAGCTCATTTTTAATGTGGTTTTGCCCTTGGGACTTTCTTTCTCAATTCATCTGGGCAAGGACTTCCTTAAGTAAATGTAATTTAGCACAACACAAGGATTCTTCTTACTATTGCTCTAAAAACAGTGTTATTTGTCAAGTCACTGAGAGCAGAAAGCCATGCTCATTTAAGTTTTTTGATGGGCATAAAGTTGTAGCTTGCATCATTGTCACATCATAGTTTAATTTTTACCCATCAAGGTAACACACTGTTGTTTGAAGCTACCGGCTTGATCTATAATGCATATATAGAGCTTCAGTTTCCCTCTGAAATCAGTAGTAATTGGGTCAGCATCAACTACACATGTAATATGCTGCTTTGCTTTCTTCTGGAGAACCATGAAAATATCAAAGACACTTCTGGTGGCCCATAGGCTTGCTCATCACCAACTTCTCTAAGATCTGTGCTTCTGCCTCGCGTTGAATACATAAAGCAGACGTGCTGTTCTTTGTGCTGTCAGCCCTGACACAGTCAAAAAGCAACATCTTGCTGAAACCCTCCCATTTGCAAAATAAAATGCATTTGGTTAAGCTACCATGGTGGTTCAGGGAGACGTGATGTTAAAATATCTCCACTCTTTGCCTGCAGTCCCATGCTGACAGGTTGGTACTGTGCAGCTCTGCTTAAGCATTTCTGGTAGCTGCCACTAGATGTTTGAAGGCATCCCTGAGAGATTGGGCTGATTAAAGAGCAGCATCTCTTAAACACTTGCTACGTGCAACACCAGGAAATACAATGGCCTGTTGAGCTGGGAGGAAAGCGAGGCACAGCCATACTCTGCAGCTCAGGGAGTAGTGCATGTTGTTGGTGTCCCAGTCTCCTAACAGGAAGAAGGGGTGGGGAAAAACGGAGCTTGTGCTGGGCTCCAGGTTGCAGAGTTGTCCTGCAGAGAGCAGAACCAAAAGGAAACGGAGCAAGTCTTTCCTGTGCTAAAGTCAGTGACACCTGCCTGGCCCATGGGAGCTCTGTAGCAGGAGGTGGGAGGGAGGAAAGGAGTCACCCACATCTCATGATGAGTGGCTCATGAGTAATGCTGCTGAAGCGCATTAAATCCAAGCTGCTGTCAAGATTGTTTCTGCAAAAGCAGTGTGAACCCTCATTCTCAGAGATTAATGCAAGTTTATGTGGGCCTTCCAGGGCCAAACAGCTAGTAAAGGGTTAATGGGAGAAAAAAATCATAGTCAAGTGCATGATTTCCAGAAGGGACAGAGGAACAGGGGTCATGCCAAGGAGTTCTTGCAGAAATGCCATGTGAGATGAAGTCTCAAGCCTGATCTACACAAAAAGTCACCTTCCCTCCTCTGCAAGATGCTCAGCTCTCAGTGTTTCGGGGCTGGAAGACAGTGGAAGCCAGATTGATACTAACTATTCCTTCATCATCACCTGGCACATCACCCGCAGCATCGTGCTGCATTGATTATAATAACCCAAGAAGTATTTCAGTGTCTGATAAATGTGCAGTGCCATTTGTACAAGAGGAAACATCTCTAATCAAAGCCCTTAAATTTATTAAAAACATTGTCAGGTAACCCAAAGTACCTCATCTATGCTAGCAGCTTGCTCTAAAATAGAGCAAAGGCAGATGCTCTGTGGTGTTTAGCTCTACAGAAGTAGCATTCTATGGTAGACAAGGCTTTCCTGACATCTCTGTGATAAATCCCATTCTCAGATATTTGTAACTCAATTGTTGCCTGAAGAGAGGTTCCTCCTGACCTGCAGCTTGGCAGGCCAAGGCATTCGTGCTTCTCGTGTCTTTGCTGCTAAGATCTGGGGAGAGCAGAACTGCAGGTTTGTGCCCGAATTCAGCAGAGGTGGGGGACGTAGGAGAGCTGGGTTGTCATCCTTCTCCATCCCTGACATAGACCTGTCACCCCAGGCAGTTTGTCTCACCTGTGATTATCTCCAGTGCAGGTACGAACTTGCATCTTCGCTTTTGGTAGAGATGTGTGCAATGGTGGGTTTTGGTTTTTTTCATCTGAGACAACTGGTTGCCTTCTGACTCGAGGTCGCAAAAGCTCATCTGCCTCCGGGTCTGGACGCAGGGCAAATATTTTTGTTAAAGAGCTGGAATTAATGCTTGTTTGTAATTCAGTTCTCACTAAGGCGGATTTACACCCATCTGGTCAAGCAATCTGACCCATTTTGCCAACTCCCCATCTTAAATGGCCAGGTGCCTTCACTTTTATATGCAGATTTTATGGGGTTTGGGAATTCTTTTATTTTTTTCCCCTCTAAGCTGTAGTACTTTCAAAGGGACTCTGTTCACTAGACCATTGTAGTGAGTAGGAAGTGCTGTTTCTTGGGTCTTTAAAACCAACTAGTCCTCCAAGATCCTGCATAAAGGCAGGGAGAGGGCCACACTCTCCCAGCTTGCTCCTCTCTTCGTCTCTTTCTCCCTGCCTTTTCCTCTTTTAATTTCTTAAAGGATTTTTTTTACAACTTGTCATAAAAAACCCTGTATGCATCTCCTTGTCTTTTGAGTTCTGATATACAGATGCTTTATGCTTGTTTTATATCTCAACACCAGAAATAGAATGACCTGTAGTAAAAGGAAAAGACGTAAAAGACTGCAAAAATAAAAACAAGTTTTGCAGCTATTGAAATACATGACTACAGTGTACACAGTGTTAGGCCAAAAATAGGCATTAAACCCCACCCCCCAAAAACCCTGCTTGCAGAGTTGTAAAATAAATGTGGCTTGAACTGTGGCATGTTACATTAATACGCTATGGTTTCTGACTGATATTTATATTCTGGTAGCAGCAAGACTCCCCAACTGCCATGGGAGCCCATCACTGAAGACCTCAGGTCCCACCATTTATCATGGGTGCGTCTGAAGCTTTCATTGTCGCCCTCCCAGTTTCACTGTTTGACAGCCCAAACTGCAGCCATAAAACAGGATGCAGCAGTTAAGCAGCTTGGAGTTAGACGTGAGGGAACATTGCTTAAGAAATCACGCTTTGTACAGTAGCAAAACTCTGTAAACTTCAGGGCGAGCATTTAATGAGCAGCAGTATAGTTCCCCCGTGGTGAAGAGGCAGCGTAGGGCTGATCCGAGGCTGTGTGCGTCCCATCACTTTCTGCTACTTTATTGCTCATCAACTGCATTGTTAATTTTTACTGGTTCATTTTAGATTTTAAGGCTGAAGCTTTCTGGTGTGAATTTATACAAGTAATAATGTACACTCTCTTCACAGCCTAGGAATTTGAGGAAAACCCTTTTGTTAATCACATCTCTAGGGAGGTTTTCCATAATTTTCCCTTTGAGAGTTTTCCAGAGTTGCTGCTCTGTTCTGCCCAAGATTTGTAGTAGGAGATGGAATTATTCCTCACTCTATTTCCAATCTCCCTGTTCTTTTCCATTTAACCTCTCGAGGCTCATGGACATTTCCTACTCTGAGAAGATGGCAGCATGAAATGCAGGAAATGAAACCGATGAGTCTCAAACAAACTGTTTTCCACTTATATGAGTGAGGCCAAATGAAGCAGTAAGACGTTGGGTGTGGAAGGCAGGGTTATCAATTGCCAGAGGGAAGAAGCAATGCCAGGGAGGACAGAGTAGCTGTGAATATGTCTTACAAGAGGAATAGTGGTGTTGCAGGAGAACAGAAATTATGGTGCTTCCTTGCTCTCATCAGGGCAGTTGCAACTGTAAACTTCAAAACCAAAATTTTGCTGTCGCATCTATTGTTTGCAAGCAGGAAACTACATTTGATCTGTTTATTGGGTCAGAATAACACCATAGAACAGTTACAGTAACGAAAATAATGGATTTTCCCAGATCTGGTGAAAGTTCAGTGGGGACCGTGTTGATCTCTTGCTCTGTTTAGAGCTTGATCCATGGCTTGCTCACTTTGTGCATGTCTTTCCACTGACTTCAGCAGTTTCCACATCAGTTTCTTGGCTGGATTTGTGGTGTTAGGCAAAAATTTTTTGCCCATTGAAGAGTGCAGCTTTCATCAGGTTCAAATTGAGCAGTGACCTCTTGGTACTTTCTCATGGAGAGACATGGCTTTGCAGGGAATGCCAGCTGCTGAGACCTTGCACTGAGACTCAACTGCTCACATGAGCAGGTTGTGTCCTGTGTCATGTGCCTTCCTCCGATCCTCTTCCCTTCCTTGGTGAAATAGAGACTGTATCTTCAATGTATAATGCATGAACACAATGCAGGACTCAGAGGAATACCACGAAGACTTCCATGAATCTATGCAGACATCATGATTTCATTTTTTAAATTATTTCTTCCAACAGTGTGAACACCAGCACCTATTTTCCTGCTTCCTTTGGGTTTTCATAAAAACACACACTCTCAAAGTGCAGCAAGTTTATTACAAGAGACGAGATTGATCCAAATGCTGCATCTCAGCCTTGATGCCGTTCCCATCACAAAGTTCAATTACTGTTTCAATTACACTGCAAACCCTTGATGAACATTCGTTAGTGGGAAGTTCCCTGTAGTCATCTAGCGGTGCACAGTCAAACACTGCTGCATTAAGCAGGAGGCAAAGATGCTGTAACAGATGCAAAGGCGAGGATGCTGCAGGGGAAGCTGCTGATCCTTTTGGTCTCTTTTATTAGGAGATCATCTCATGCTGTTGCTGGAGCTTTAGGTCCTAGGGTGGAAATGGCAGAGGGGGGTGAAGTTGCTGGCTGGGCTGTGCCAGCGCAGATGGACTTGAATTGGAATAATTAAATGGTGTCTTGACTCAGGACCCAGAGCTGTTTTCAAAAGAACTCAAAGCCCATGGGAATATTTCCATCTGCTGCAATGGGCTTTGAGTGTGAAGAAAGGCTCAGAGAGTTGGGGGTGTTCAGCCTGGAGAAGAGAAGGCTCTGGGGACACCTTATTGCAGCTGGCCAGGGCTTAAAGGGGGCTTATGAGAAAGATGGGGACAGACTTTTTAGCAGGGCCTGTAGCGATAGGACAAGGAGTGGTGGTTTAAAACAGGAGAGGGCAGATTCAGACTAGATCTAAGGAAGAAATTTTTGACAATGAGGGTGGTGAAACCCTGGCCCAGGTTGCCCAGAGAAGTGGTAGATGCCCCATCCCTGGAAACACTCAAAGCCAGGTTGGACCGGGCTCTGAGCGACCTGGTGTAGTTGAAGATGTCCCGGGTCATTGCAGAGGGGTTGGACTAGATGACCTTTGAAGGTCTTTCCATCCCAAACTATCCTATGATTCTATGATTTTCAGTGGGGTTTTTGAGTCAGTATTATGTCAGAGATCTTAGAGCATCTGTCCCATTTGGGGTTTTTATACTGCGTTTCCCTTGTTGGGTGATCAACTCGTGTTTCATGTGCAGTGAGGAGCCCTAAGAGAATTGGTGACATCTCTAGAGAGAAGGTCATCTCCCTCCCTTGAAAATAGTGACTCAAGGGCAGAACTACACAAAAGACTTCAGGGGGGCATTGGGGCATAAAGGCCCACCACATTAGCTACCGTCCTCTTACAGCCCATGTGCACTCTCTTACCAGTAAGGGCAAGCACCCAAGAGGTTCTGCTAACTTATTTTTGCAATTCTACAAAAAAACCAAGAGGGCATCTTGGTGGGGAAAGTCATGCATGTTTACCCTTACTGGCTTTTGGCTGGCTCGCTGTGCACTCTTAGAATGCTCTTAATGGGTGTTTTCTCTGGAATCACATTGCACTGTAAATGCAACAGCCTTATCATTACTGTCTGTGCAAAACTGAAGATGAAATGATGCCTGATTTTGATGCAGGGAAGCAGATTTATTTTTATGTGTTCCATCATTTACTTCCCTTGCTTCATGATGAATGCTCAAATGGCTCTGAGCCTGGTATTCCCATGTCTAAATTACATTATAAATTTGTGTTTATAGGTTTACAGATGCCCTCTCCAGAGTACATAGTTGATGTAGAGTCTATGGATATTTTCCCCGTTGGCTGGTGTGAAGCGAATGCTTATAACCTAACTCCACCACACAAAGCTGTTTGTAAGTACATGGAAACCTCAAGCAGCATAGATATTACATCAACAGAATTATCAAGGAGTTTGTTTGATGTCTATGATCCAATTCTTGAAACTACCAACCTAACTAGCAGAGTAGTAACCAGGCTGTAAGTGTACTGTAATAAATAGTAATAAATCTAATTAGTGACCAGACTCCACAGCACTGGTATTTTGCAATTTGTATTTGTCTGTGTGATCAGTCCCTCTAAAAATGGGATTGTTTGCAGTGGGAAAGGCTGTTACATTTTTTGGGATTCCAGACTGTAGCTTGTGGGTTTGCGATGGGGTTGTCGAAGTGAATCCAGGGTTTGTTGTGCTAAGCCAAGTTCACTCGGGCAGCTGAGTGAACTGGGGACGTGGGATCTCAAATCAGGAAAAAAGCCACCATGAAATATAGGGTGGAATGGACACAAAGACGCCATCCAGGTGCTCCATCTCCGAAACAGGATCTGCTCCATCTAATTTGAGAAATGTTTACTGGCCTCCTGTGATGGAGTTTCTACCCCTTCCCACGGTATCTGTCCCGTTATTTCACTGCCCTTACCAGCTCAGAGATTTCTCTAGTGTTTAATTTAAATCTCTCCTGGCACAATTAAGCCCGTAGTGTTTTGTCCTGCCTCCAGGGCGCATTAAGACCAATTTCTCTCCCTTCCATTTGTATTTGAAGGCAGTTCATGAGTGCTCAGTGGCTTGGTGGTGTTCTCCTGTGCCTTGCAGAAACTATCCAACCCTGATCACAAGCCACCAGACGAAAAATTAACCTTGCTGTTTATATTAATTAACATCTGAAAGGCAAATTTTAAAAAGTGTCAACCCTTTTGAAGAGTTAAATATGCTTAAGTTAAAAATCAGGCAGCCGGGGCCTAATTTGGGAGAATACTGCTATGGCAACATTATGCAGCCTTATCGCAATTTATAGCTGGGGATAAATTATGCTGGAGGTAATCATGCTTGTAAAATGCAATCTTACCCATATGTGTTTCTGTACGGAAAAATATTTGTGTTTTTATTTTAATTTTTTTTTATACTGATCCCATAAAACACGATACTAGCATTCCAGAGGAAAGATTAAATGTATTATTACATCTTTAAAGTAGGTTTTAATGATGTAGTGACTTGCTTAAAAAATACCAAGAAAAGATGGCGATAGTAATTAAGTACCATTTCATTGTGTCAGAAGTCTTTTTATAGTCAGTGCATTTATACAGCTTTTTTTTGCATTATGGGTATACTTTATAGGACAGAAGGGTAAAACCATATTTTCTTCTACCTTGCTTCATTTTTGCAGTGCGAAGGAAGAGGAGAATTGCAGTTGTGCAACCAGAAAAGCAGTAAGTTTTTGTTATTTAAGGTGATATTTTTACAAGGGTCCATCAGGTCTTCCGGAAGAGATAATACACAGCAGCTGAGTGACTTTGCTAACTACTGCCCAGATACTGCAGCAGAGTCGGCAAGGGCATTTCTTTAAAAAAAATGTTTGTTTCTAAAACAAAAATGTTTGTGAACATATAAGGAAGTCTTTGCAATAGAAATATTTTACTAGCTGGGACTGTGTAGCCAGTGTCTGATGGCTGGTAAGGGGTGCTTATGGAAGATGGACATGTACCAGGAGGACACTTGCCTATTGAGTCCTTGCAGTTTCTAGAAACTAGAACTTAAGGGACCTAAGTATGAATATTTGCAGCCTGAAGGGCTAAAGGTCACAGACCAGAGTATATTTTTGGAGGAGTGGTGGATCTGGCTCCTTCTTCTGCAATATGCTGGCGCTGGGCTATGATAAATTATGTGGCAGCAGGGTTGCATTTGAGGTATCTCCACTCCTCGGTCCAGGCAGGTCCTGGTGTATCTCTTGGTCCAGCCTGAAGGCTGGTTCTGCCCCTTTGCCCTGTCTAACACTATTAAATACACTGAATTGCTGTTTAACAGGTTACCATCCACAGTGCCTGTTGAAAAAATACCTCATGACCTCTGCCCCGTTCCTCAGCCAGACACAACAGGTAAGGCTGCTCGGGACCAGTAGGATCCTTATTTCAGGGACCCATTGACTGTATGGAGGGGGATGACCCTGAAAAGGCAGTGAGCATGTCATAAGGGTGAGATGGAACCACATTCTCAGGGGGTATAAGGTGGTGTGGACCCACCAGCAGTGCAAGGAGTCTCTGGTGTACAGCTTGTGAGGGTCTGGTCCTCCATGTGTGAACATCATGTCTTGCTGGGGTTAGTGGAGTTCCCCTGCAGCTTGCCCGTTTCAGTTAACGATGTTAGGGCCAGGCTAATGAAGCCCTGGTGGAGATGGATGCGACTTTTTAATTGGCATCAATGAAATTTCTTATACCAGGACTTAACGGGTCCCTGTGTTAGCATCAAGACTGTGTGGCATGGCTGCTACTTCTGCTAAAGGCAAATTTTTGTCCTCTTTAGCAATGGCAGGAGGCTATGAGAGTGCAATATTCATCCAGTTAATTGCATGGACTCTGCAAGAGAGGAAGAATTTAACTCACTTTATTTCAGCCGACTGCAGGACACACATTGGCATCTGAGCCAGCATCCCAGGGCCCTGTTGCAGTCAAATGGGGAGAAACAGGGTCTTTTTGGGTATGATAACCAAAAAGTGGATAACCATTTGGATGGCACATGAATCACATCTGAAAGCATGCACTTCTCTCCATGGGCTATAAAGGAGCCCAGAGTAATTAGCCCAGACAAAGAAAACTGCTCTGTAGACCCGTGTTGGGTCAGGGGAACGGCACCACCGTGCTTACTGCGTTGGACAGTAGCTGGTTTGTCAGGGTTTGTAGAGCTCTCCGCCTGAATTTTCTCCCTGAGCCAATTTCCTATCTGTGGGGGACAGCTAATTTCTTCCCTTTCTGGCAAGTTGCACCTGAGTTGTTCATGTCCATCTGCGACGCAAGCTATGAAAGAGCCTCAGGTCACGTTATGAATGAAGTCCTTTCCTGATTCTCCTTTCGACAGGGTGTGCAGCCAAATCAGTTGCTATTAAAACCACTTGCTTTTCTTGTGTCGGATGGATTCAACTAGCAGAGGCTTCTGTACCTCTTATCTCAGGGAAGATGACTTTGTGCCTCCTTTACTCTTGTCCCCTCCTTCCCACATCTAGGAGGAAGAAGAAGGGCCCTTGATTTATTGTGCAAAAGTGCTACACGCACATCAATGCTACTTTCTCCTTGCAGGCACCATCAATGGGAGATACTGCTGCCCCCAGCTCTACATCAACCACCGCTGCTTCTCAGGTCCATATTTAAACAAAGGCAGAATAGCAGAGCTACCTCAGTCTGTCGGGCCTGGCAAGTGCGTGCTGGTCCTCAAAGAGGTACGGCTCAGCTATCTTTTGGGGGGACTTAGGGGAAAACATGGGTCATGGGTTGCCAGGCCCAGAGTTTGAAAAGGTGGCACCTAAAATTGTCCTGGAGCTCTGCAGTGGTTTCCATAAGTCAAAACTGCAAGCTGGGAAGGGAGGGTAGGTATGTGCACTGTGGGAAGAGGTGACATTTTTGGAACATGGTTAGTTCTCTTAGTTGGGAGCAAGTTTCATCTAACTGTCTACTGTGCAAGCAAATTAATGTTCTAACCAGAGCCAGCCCCAAAGAGAATCTCTGCGGTTGTTGCTATCAACCTGTTTCTCAGCATCCACAATGCCATTGGTCCAGCAGGTTCAGTGTGGGTGACACCTTTGTACCTGTGACCATGGTCTGATGGGGCCCAAAGCATCAGGATCCAAAGTGAACAGGACGGAAGGTCAAGCAGGGGTGTGTGTGATGTGCTGAGCGGAAGCTGTGGTGTGTCCAGCTCTTGCTGAATGTGGATGGGTTAATCAGTGCAGCAGGGATGGCAGAGCACTACCATCTGTTCACTTCATCCTGACCGAATCAGTGCTTGCTTTGGGCCAAATCCAGAGCGTTGAGCCCTTGCTGTTGACCTCAGAGAAAAGCTAGCTTGTCTGAAAACAATGCATAAATAAAACAATGCACAGTCCATATACAGATGAGAAGCAAGATGACTACAGGTGGGAAAGGACAGCAAGATGGTACTCTTGGATAAGCAGAGTGCTGGTGGTGCCTTGGGTATCATTTCAGTTTGACTTGGGTCTTCTAGAAATTCAGATCTTCCAGCTTTCTGGTCTGTACCTATGGCAACCCCACTTGATGTGGTTGCAGGCGTATGTCTGAGCTCCCTCTGCCCTTGGTGCAAAGGCATGGGAACTTCTAGATCGCCGTTTGTCTGATATATTTGCAAGACCCTCAGTGCCCAGCTCAGGATGTTGGCAGTTGTCTGAAATAGATGAATCCCAGCCCTTAACAGCAACACCTGAAAAGTGAGATTCCTTCCAAATCACCCACCACTTTTGAAAACACCTCTGTCCTCTACTGTGGAGTGACTCCTGTGTCCCTGTTCACTTCCTCGTCACCTACATGCACGGCTTTATACGCAGCGGCATTGCTGGCTGTCTCACATGGTTGAAAGCTGGGCTGTGAAGAGAGCCCAGTAATCCAGCTGCCTGTGCAGGTGGGACACCTGAGTCTCAAAGAAGCAAGTCAAAAACCGCCCTCAGCAGAAAGCGGGATAAAGTGGTTGCAGAGCAAAAGTTGACAGCTGCCAAATTTGAAAGCAAGTCCATAATGGCTTGCTGATGGGGAGTGTTAGTCATCTGCTGCTATTTGAAAAATAGGCAATGAAAAAGCAACACGGGGGAAACACGGGGCATTCACAATTTAGGCTAACGGTTCTTCCTCCTTTCCTCCTGGAATTTGTTTTTTGAAAATCTAAGTAGTGCAAAGCTTCTGCCAGGTAGGCAGGGAGGGCTTTGCTGCATAGACCAACACCAGCTTCTCCACATTCCTCAAGAATGGGACCAATTACCAACCGTGGAAAGCAGCCTGAGTTTCCTACAGAAAGCCTGTTTTCTCTTGCTGTGCCTCTTTACAGGATTACTTGCTGAAGGAGCAAATAACAGTGTCAGTGAGACGTGGGCATCTCGCTTTTGGAGGCATGAACAACTTCCCAAGGAGCAGGACAATAGCAATGGCCCAGCATTGCTCAGTGTTATTTTGCAGATAAATTCAAGCTCATTCTGACCGCAGGGACTAGGTCCAACTTCTGTAAAGAGTGAAGAGAAGACATTCAGGGTGTTGCTGCAGGGGAGAGACACCTCATTCCTGTCAGCTGCTGCTGAGATGAGAGGTCTCAGGTTCTCAGCAGCTCAGAGAACCATGGGCAGGGCTGAGGATGGGGGTATCCAGCACCTGGAGGAGGTGAGAAGTGGCAAGGAGGACATCCCTGCATCAGGATGAAGATCTGTAGCGGCTGCTGGAGCACCCAAAAGGGCTGCAGAGCTGAGTGGTGAGAACAGGACAGGAGGTATCTCCTCCACCCCAAGCCCACAGCAACAAGGCTTTCCACAGCTGCAGAGTTCACGAGGGTCCCCATCCCTCCGAACCCGTCTCGGTGCTGAGCTTGTTGCCTTCGTCTCTCTTTACACCCGCTGATGATGTGGCCCTGAGAATGCAAATGCATTATAATTCTCTCTCTGTCACTATACAGGGAAATTGCAGGCCACTGTAAATAATGCATCAGCATAACTTGTCTGGAATAGATAAATTATACATGGGCTTTACTTTGGCAACACACAGGGGAGGGTGGGAAAGACAACTCAAAACAACAGCTACGAAGGAAGAGCGGAGTCAGTAGCACTCTGGTGAGAGCTTTTTAAATCACCCTGGTCTCCAGCCATAACTCACTGCCTTTAGAGACGCTGTCGTTAAAAATCTGTGCTGGTCGCCAGCCAGTTCACAGTGGGCAGCAGTTTCTGTGACGGAGATGCTGCTGTGTTTGGCACTGATGGAAACCCCGGACTAAAAACAGCGGAACAACAAACTCCTTCCCCATTCCCAGGCCTGGATTACCTAAAGCAAGAAAAGAGCACGTGTCTTCTCCCCACTAGCACCAGGTGATGGGAGACTTTGCTCCTGGCTGGGTGCTGAGGGAGTAGCTCCTCATTTTCTGCCTTCCTCCACACTCAGCCATGAGGGTTGTATGAAAAAATGGAGCCCAACTGGAGTTCATGACGCTCCTCAACCCTCTTTTCCCCCAAGGTCTTGTCCTTCCTTACCTCCATCACTGAAGGTGCGAAGCATCATCCTGGATCCAGCTCCAAATTGGTGCTACTTGCCTGCACGCTAATCGTGAGATAGTAGTGCTTGTTTCTGGATTAAACAAGGTCAGGAGATACCCTTGCAGTGTGGAGCAGGAGCATCTCCTTCCATTTGAGTAGTGTGGGCTGTTGTCCCCGGGGCTGTTGGGAGAGAAGCAGCACAGATGGCACCTCTTTTCCAGCAGAACAGGCATTTCTACCGATTTCTGCATTGTTATTGCACTCCCCTGATTTCTGCCCAATCGCTTTGTCCTAATGTTGGGTTCAGAGGTTGTGAGCTCCACAGGGAGGAAACTGCTAAGCTGCCTTCCAGAATGGCAGCCCTTGAGCAAGATTTTGCAGCAAAATCTTGAGAGCAATTGCAACTTATTTGGTAGCATGATCAAAAATACCAATTTTAATTCTGTGTGTGTTTGTGTGCGTGTATCCTTGCATCCATGCAAAGCCTTAGGTGAGTGACAAGTAACTCTTGTACTATCTAGTGCCAAACTTATTTTTAAAGCCTAGCTGTTCATTAGTCCTGGTACCAGCACAAGTCTCTGCTGACACCGGTGGTTTATTGTGGTTTCTTTCACCCCAAGAGGCAAGTGAGGTGCTAATGCCTGTTGTTTAACATCAAGCAAAGCTTATCTCATTCCTGAGATACTTGTTTGGAAAAGAAGTTGAAAATTGGAGCCAAATACAGTGAAGACATCAACTATTGCCATCCAACAACTGCATCTGGGCTGAAAAATAGCGACTGTATTGTAGCTAAGATATGTAATAAATCCTAACTTTAAGTTAAATTGAAATAAATACATTGTCACCTTTAGATTTAGTTCTTGGGTCAGAATATCCAAAAAATACTTCTGAACAGTTCTTCCATCTATGCCAACAACTTACCATGGCAACACTGTAAAACAAAATGAGGTATCTTTTTAAGACCATATCAAAGAAATTGGACTTAAAAGTAATGTGGCTGTCCAACTGATGCAAACAGGAGAAATCAGCCAGCATTTGTAAAGGGAGGCTATTGCACTCTACGTGAATTTTTTGGAGCACAGCATGACTTCTTAGGAGAAATCTGCATAATTAAATCATGGTGCTCAGAAAATTAAGTAGCTTGTACTGAGCCTTAGATGTATGATTGAGCCAGGCTGATAGCGTTATCATTAGTGATCAGATATGGTGCGGGAATGGCAGAAACCTTCTGTAGTCTGGAAAGGTGTAAACTGCATTTCTGCAAAATGGTTCACTAACATCCTCTTCAAGACTGCTCTGTGGACCTCAGCTTATCTATAATAGTTCCTCCAACTTAGGTTCTGGACATCTGTATTTTTGAAACGTCATGGACTGTTGTATAAGCATGTCAACACTTAAGTGCTACAACCTTAACAGTGACAAAAGCGCGCTTTCAGATGCTTGATTTTCTAATGAAAGAATCCCAAAGAACTCTTTTTTTCCTTTCTTTCTCTGTCCCACAGACACATCATTATTCCAAGGAAAATAAAATAACTTTTTATTGTCCTGCCTGAGGCTAGCCTGGGAGTTAGGGACTGTCCTGTTAGGTAGGAGTTGTGGGCTCACATCTCAGATAGAGGAGAGAAATTTAGTTTCTCCTCACAAGGATGTTCATCTCGAACAGCAGAAGAGGTGTAATGGTATTTTGAACTGCACCTTGTCAGCTATACCTCCTGAGAAAGCTTCATCCAGGGTTGGCACCATCAATGAAGAGAAGTGGAGAGGTGGGAAATACGTGAATACCAAATAGCTATGATGGGAAGAAAGGTGCTAAAGTGCCCAGTGTCATCAGGCACATCTAGACATGCTCACAAAAGGGCCCTTGTGCACTTGAAAATCTATGACATGGAAAACTTTGTGGCTCTCAGGTGCTTCTAAGGTTGGGTGGAGTCTCGTGGTGATGCTCTATGCTCATGCTCACTGATGTGACTCCAGCCTGCGTGACTCTGAAAATCCAAAGTTCAGCAGTATCAAAGTAAAATCTCACAGATGGATAGCAGCAAAGTTTGATGTTGTCTAATCCACCCTCCCTGCTCCAAGGCACTGCTTGCACCACTTACACCCAAACCATTCCTAATGGAGAGGGCTGAAAATAAACTATCAAAATCTCACACTGGTCACACTCCAGCCAAAGGGAATTTAGTGAATCAGATCAAAATTTGACCAGGCTGATACAGGTGCAGTAGCTTTTCATCTCCAGAAAAAGCTGGAAACGGGCAGTTTGGAAACTGGTCTAGGTTTCTTCACTGTTTTTGCTTTAATCACAGTTAATTTTTCAACCAGAAACAAAGCGTTCTTTTTTTTCCCTAGTGTTTAATAGTGTGTAATATGAAGCGATAATGTTGTTAGAAGACAACACTGTTAACATAGTGATGGACTCCTGCTGTAGGGCATAATGCCAAACTCAGTGACTTATTTGAGATGCAAGAAGAGTAAAAGCCAAAGCTTTTTTAAAAAGAAATTATTCCCTTAAAGAGAAATTATTGTTTCTACAAAACACTCTTTTTTACACTGAATTTAAAAGTTTACGGAGTCCTGCTGATGACAAGCCACCTTTGAGGAAAGTCCTAGTGTTGTGGGTGGGTTTGCAGATCTGGAGTTGATTAAGTGTCTGGGACAATGCCGAGCATGGCCAAACTGTTATTTTCACCATTGGCTTTCCTTTTCTTGCTCATTTTGTAACAGTTCTGACAACTCATACAAACACCATCACCCTGATAAAGGAGCAGGGCAGCACTGCTTGTGGGAATCGGTCAGCAAGAGGCGCTTGCTTTCTGCTCCTGGCTTTCGCGCCAGCAAGCAGGGCGGGTGTAGAAATGTGCTGAAGGAGAGCTTTCCCAACAGGCTCCTGCGTAGGCATTAAATCACAGAATCACAGAATCACTAAGGTTGGAAAGGACCTTCAAGATCATCAAGTCCAACCATTAATCCAGCGCCACCATGTTCCCCAAACCACAAATACCTCCCTGGATGTGCTGATCAGGAGGGGAACACATCTGATGAGTTGTGAGTGAGCATGGGAGCTACCCAGACACTTGATGGGTTTTGAAAA
>NW_010559494.1:17490-96274 GCF_000687285.1 Phaethon lepturus | reverse complement strand
TCCCTACATTGTGTCTCCGTGTTGGAGGCCAGTGCCCCATCAGTTCATGTGGTGGGAGGCAAGCAAGAAAAGATGTGGACGAGCAACTGGGTGGGCATACTCAGATGGTTTTCTTTGTTCTCATGGGAACCAGTATGGCTCTGTAGCTAGTACAGCGGGTTGTGTGACGAGATAGGAATGAGCTAGACAGCTGTGGGCAAATCTGTGTTGTAGTTTCCCCCGGTGTAAGGTAGGGAGTGTGCTCCTGCCCTTCCTCATAGAGTGCTTTGAGATGTACAGATAATCAGAGCTGCGTAAGACGTTGGTGCTATTATTAGGCATTGCTTTAGGTATCTCTAATTGCACTGTTTTGAAGAGTGGTTTAAGTAATGTTTCCAAGGGCCCAACGATAAATGAAATTTTGCTTTTAGTAAATAACCTAGCCGGGCAACTCAAACCACTGCCATTTTACATGGTACTACACAGCATTAAGTGAAGCCCTTGCCTGTAAATGATTAATCCTATGAGGTTTTCAAAATTCTAGAAATCCTCAGGTTGATGGATTAAAAAAAAACATGGAAAAAAACCCAAAACATAAACATATTGCTCTTTGCGATAATGACCTAGTCAGTTTTTAATTTCTGATGAACCATGTTCACGGGTGCTGGGGAAACTTACTGCTCATCGTACTGAAATCATTTGGAGGCCACCAAAGAATTAAGAACAGGCATTAGGTAAAGAGCTAAATTATATCAAAACCAATCCAGACTCACTATGGGGTTATTCATGTACATACAATGCAGAGTGTTCAAACACATGGTCTGGTGCTGTTAAGAGATTTGTTTTTCTTGTATTTACCTCCTTAGGCCAAGTGTAGACTATTAAAGCTTGGGTTCCCTGAGCCAATAGTAGGAATAATTTTTATTCTCAGAGTCTTCGGATTAAATGGATTGGCACATGTGTTTTGTTGTACAGAGTGGACACACACTGGGTTTCAGGCACACCTCCTGCAAAGTCTTTTTGTGTAGACTTCATTAATATTCTGTTAATACAGTCAAGGCAGGCAGCACTCGGATGCTTAAGTACATTGCTGACCTCAAGTATGTGAATTTCCCCTTTAGTGTTCAGTGTGTAACGATCCACATGACTTTGTACCTAGTTGAGCCATTAGAAGTATTTTAATTTTTTATTAAATTGAGCCAGTATGGGTGCAGGGTATGGGATCTGTTTTGGGTGAGAGGGTCTGTCTCAGAGGAAGACCCTGGTTAACAGAAAATCTTTGGGGTTAGCTAGCAGCACTTAATGCAGCCACCATATCAGACTGATGTGTCATCTACAATATGCTTGGCACATTGATCCAATCTGGGGCCTCTTCTGATTGCATCTAGCACTTCCCCTGTGCAGTCTTGGACCTAAGCTGGCACCTGTAAGCTGCACCTGGGATCATATTCAATGTGGTCAGGGCTACTTTTAAACCCACCAGTGTTGTCGGCTTTGTCTCTCAATAGGTTCTCAGCATGGTGATCAATGCCGCTTACAAGCCAGGGAGTGTTTTACGAGAACTGCAGCTAGTGGAAGACCCTCAGTGGAATTTCCAAGAGGAAACGCTTAAAGCAAAGTAAGTCTTCAGCATGTGCTCTTTTATTTGGGAAGCTTCAAAAATGGAACTGACTGAAGAAAAAAAAGAAGAGAACAAAATATTTGTTCTATTGTGAGAGTTTTACTTTTCTAATTTTCATTTTGCTTCATTGAATTGTTTGACTCATATTATAGCAATTTAAGAAATGAAATATTCACCTGAACGGTTCATTTGTATTGTCTTTCTCCAAGCAGCCAGCAGATTTTGATGAAAAATGCCATGTTTATTCAGTGAAGTCCTGAGTTCTATGATAAGCTGTTCCTATAAGCTTGGCTATTATTGAATTAACTCAATCCCTGGCTTTCTCAATGTAGGACTATTAGTGCTTTTAATATAGAGCCTGTCACTCTAGTGCAGAAAACCTGGTGAGAATGAATGGCACAAAAAAAAGCGCAAACAAAAGAGCAGGGACACATTTTTAAGCATGAAAGTGATTAGGACAAAGTACTAACAGATCTGGGATTCAGATCAAGATTTGAGGCCTTTTTAGAATGCATGCTTCAATTCTCATCTAAACAACACTTAGGAAAACTGCGTGTCTAGAAAATATGCAATTTCTTCTTCCAACTTTAAAATTTACCCATTTATGTCCTCTTTATGTAATGGGTAGTACACTTAGCATGTATTTCAACAACCATTGTTTCTCTGAAAGAGGGAAGTCTCGCCTAAGCACTCTCTAGAGTCCCTCCAAAGAGCAATTCTTCCCACTTCAAGATGGATGTCAACAAATAGTTCTCTGAAGACAGCTCCCTCCATTGACTAACTTGGTCACCTTGACTTTTTGAGTACTGAAGTGAAGGCAGTGAATCTCACACTTCGTACTGAACTCTGTTACTCCTTTTCAAATAAAAGCAATTTTCTCTTGGCTATTTGAAGCGATTGGCTGTCAAATATGGCACTATTGATTGCTATTGTATTTGATCTTTGGCCATGCAGATATTGCGGAAAGTTCATGTATGCTCTGGTTGAGGCAGAGAATTGAGAACCTTTTATTCTGTGTACTCGGAAACTGCTTTTCTAAAGGAGGATTTGCAAATAGAAATGAAAAGCTACTAAAAAATCCTATTTTTAATTTGCTTCTTTCACCCATGTGGAAAGTCATGTTTTTGTGTTTGTCAATTGAAATTTTGTGGATGGAAATCTAAAAGTCATCCTTGCACATGCAGATTTTCATTAAAAACAAGTCATCGTCCATGACCTGGTTTTCGTTGATTCCAGGCTCCCACACCTTGTACTAGCAAACATCAGATAATGCACTCCTATAGGCTGCGTAATCAAGTTGTAATGCCTCATCTTAATATCCTGTCCTGAAAAGAATTGAGCTTACGAGCAGTTTTCCCATTAGCAGTATCCAAAATAGGACTTTGTTGGGATTTCTCATTTGAGTGTGGGGATCCGCCCTGTGCAAAAGCAGCAGTATCTAGTTCTTAAATCTGCTGCAATCCTTCTTTCTGATGGGAGGCAGCCTGGAAAATGTTTAACTGACCATCAAGTGCCGGGATGTCTTGTCCTTGATAGTCAGTTGTCTTTGATAGTCTGCAGCACAATCCACTGTGACCCCAGACAGCCTGCTGGCTCCAGGTGTGCTTACACCAGGAAGACCAACTCAGTTCTGAGTACATGGCGATAGTCACTCATCTGTATTACATCAGCCACTTACCCTCCCTCACCGTTACCTAAGGTACTAATCATACGGTAATGAGCACCTCCGTTACTTCCCCCATGATTCCTCTACCCATTCGTTCCTGTCTGTTTCTTGTCCCATCCATTTAGCAGCGCAGCCAGCCTGCTGGGATATAACTCGTATCTACATAGCCTGCCAGATAAAAGTATACCACTGCTTTCCAGCAAGGAGGTTTTTTATTTTATGTTGGCCAGCTGGTCACAGTCCGTGTACGTGTTCCTATGTGATGGCTACCCCAGGAGTCAGCTCTCTCAGCTCTTCAGTGAGTCAAACAGCATCTTTCAACTTTATCAAGCCACCGAATGGATCATTACAGGCTCAGAGCTGGGACAGCAAGTTTTGGAGTGATTGCTGAGCATAGCAGTGTATTCTCATTCAGTGTGGCATTGTCTTCTGTCTCCTGAAGCTGGAAAACACCTAATGTTGCTGTAGCTATCTGGCTTCTGGGGTTGGAGCTCTGTTCACAGCTCAGTGGTCAAACCAGCTTGCCTGTGGGTAGTTTGAGTACTTTTAAGAGTGAGTGACAGGGTTCACATGCCCTAAGATTTTCTGGCTACCCTAGGACTTCTTTCTTTTTTCCTTCCTGAGTTTCCTCGAGTTGCTTCATCAAGAAGCATACCAGGGTTTTAATTGCATTTGGTTGTGCAGAAGCAGAAAAGAAAACATGCTCGTGAAATCACATGCCCTGGAATGCGCAAACGGCACATGACACGTTACATCGGGTATGACAGTCAGTTGTGCTCCAGAATCTTAGAGACCTGTAATGAGTAAGAGCCTGTCTACACTGACTTCTAGCTACACCGTCTCCCAGTGGTGTGTCGCTGCTAATGATGACAGCTCTACAACCAGCTGGAGCGTCTGTGCTGTAATGTGACATGTTGTGTCACCGCCTTCCTTCCGATGTAAACTGACAACTCCTTGGATCTTGACAATGTTGTTGTTTGTTTGCGGCAATGGCTGCAGTAGGGTAGAGCAAAGGGGAGGGAGGAAGACGGTGAAGAGAAGGCTGTTTTTCCCACTGGCCCAAATGCCAAATCATGCACTGCCTGGAATGCGTTATCTCAGTCCTAGGGCAACCTGCATTTAGTTTACTCTGCTGTCATGAGTGACCAGCGCAGAATCAATTACACAAGCCTTGCAGAGAGAGAAACAATTTAGATTGTCCAAAGAGATGTGTCTGAAATGCGTGATGGCAGTCGCTTCCCATCAGCGCTGCTGGCTCTCCGTGAAATAGTCAAACCTGATTTATTGGTGATGATGAGTTAGAAATGTCAGGCTTGATCCTCTGAATTCCCATGAGGGCCAGCCGAAGCTGTCAGCATTCAACCCTCACAGTTTTGATGCTTTAAGTTCAGTGCCTACATCTAGATTTGGCTTCCAAATTTTACATAAAATGCTTTGAGGGACTTTATGCTTTTTAAGGGCTTTCGTTCCTAAGGGCTGTTAAGTAGGAGTGTTTGGACTTACCCATTTTTGCAGGACTTGGGACATAAACAGTACCAGTGTGTGCAGAGTTATCTCCTGGGTCCTGTATGAAGCCCAGTTAATCAAAATAAGAAAAATGAGCGTTCCTGGACTCCTTCATTAAATTAAATTTTGAGAGCTGCCCAAATCCCATAGCTGAACTCCAGGAATATTAACCCTCCCCATCACAGACACCATTGCTTATTTATGAGGCTGCATTTCAAAGAAATTCTTGTCACTGTGGATGCTTTAGAAGGCTGCCTTTCACTTGTGATTGATAGATGATGCTGAGGTGTGTTCAAAGTCATCTTTGCCTCAGCATTTGTTAGTAAGGGTTGCCCTCAGGCTTCCCAGGTCCCTGTTACTGTTTGAGAGAGTGAAGTGTTACCCACAGTAGATGGAAAAGAAGCTAGACACTCTATAAGCAAACTGGACATGCACAAGTGCATGGAACCAGGTGGGATGCAGCCAGCTCTGCTTGAGAGAACTGGCCAGTGTCATTGCAGGGCCACTCACTGTCATGTTTGAAAGTTGATGACGATCAGGAAAGTTTCCTGATGTCTGGAAAAAGGCAAACTTTACACCCTTCCTCAAGAAGGGCAGGAAGGAGAATCCAAGTAGCTACAGGCTGTCAGCCTAACATTCCTGGGAAGGTTATTAGGCAAGTCCTCCTGGAAGCCATTTCCAAGAACATGCAGGACCAATAGGTGACTGGGAAGAACTAGCATCGATTTATGAAGGGCGAGTTGTGCCTGATGTGCTGAGGTAACTGGTTTAGTGGTTAAGGGAAAAGCAGTAGACATTATTGACATTGATTTTAGCAAGGCTTTCAACACAGTCTCCCATAGTGTCCTTATAGCCAAGCTGTGGAGATGTAGATTGGATGTGTGTGTGATGAGTGGAAAGTTGGCTGGACAACTAAACCCAAAGGGTTGTGGTTGAAGTCCAAGTGTCAGCCAGTTATTAATGGTGCTCCTCACAGGTCAGTACAAAGCTACAGCGCATATAATCGGATTCATCGTCCACATCAGCTCTGCTGCAATACTTCTTGAGGCGCTGCAAGGATGAATTAATATGATCAGGTGGCTTTCTGTGCCAGATATTCGAGGTAGAAGTCATTAGCACCAGTGGAATGACTTTTCCCTAATCAGGAGCAGACTTAATGAGACATGTCCTTAAAACCAGAACAATTCCAGGGCCCTTTCTGGATCCTGTCTTCAAGAGTACAAAATATCACTGGATAATTAAATAGCTTTGGAGGAGGAGAACTACAACATTTTTATTTATTTTACCTAGACTTAGGTTATTTGCAAAATCCTTGGCATTCAAGATACACTGAGTAGCTTCAAGGGTATCAGGGTTTTGATGAAAACTTCAGGCTTTTCTGTCATTGGCAGTTGCAATGGCCCATACAGGCAGGGTCTGATTCAAACATAATGAAGTGGATGTTGTTAGACAATTTCTGCTGCTGTACTGGTAAGTTGCTTGTGGTATATCCAATGCAGAGAGACTTTGGTTGTACGCTGAGGGTAGCTAGTGTTTCCTGGAGATTTCTCACGTTTAGCAGTCTTTAAGCTAGTAAGACAAATTTCTTGCAAAAGAATAGATAGAAGTTTTTGGTATCCCAAAAGGAAATTTAGGCTTTTAGCCACTGAATTGTTCAAAATAGCCTCAGGGATTGTCAGAATTGTGGATGAGACCTGTGAAAATGAGGGTAGGCTCAATGCTTTTGCTGTTTGAAGTGGCTTCAGCATGAGGCCTTTCACATCATCACACAATGGTCCCTTAGCTGTAGCTCCTAGATGTCATTTTGTTCTCATGAACCTCTGATCTATTTTATCACCAAAGGAAGCTTCAACAGAAGAATGCCATTGCCAGAAAAGTGCTATTAGCTCAATATTGTTGCTCGTGGATCAGCAAAGATCCTCAGTATATTTTTCGTGGAAATAGCTTCAGCCATAAGGGTTTCTCCAGTTTTGGGGATCTGAGGGCAGAGAAAAGGGGAGACGAAAGGAAGATTTCTTTGGCTGTAACTGAAAAACCTTTTTTAAAAGAACACTGATTTCTCAGAAACTGAAAATGTTATGCTTGACGTGACTGTTTTCCAAGTCTCCGGTGCTGCCATGCTGTGCATGCAGGTTACTGCTTAAAAGTGGTTGGGAAGATACAAGTCCTAGTATGACAACATCAATATGAATATCAGTAGTTGGTAATTTTTTTGAGCGATGCTAATGGAAAAGGGTTTTCTGATTATATCCAAAGGAGCTCTTTCCACATGGCTGTCCTAGAACAGCTCAGATTACGTATGGTGGTGTTTGTGTTAAAAATCTTTAGTGTGTGAAAGAATATGGAAAATATTAGTAGAACCTGGTTTATAGTTGAAAGAGGTGCTGCCAAAGTCAAAATAATGTAAAAAATATTACTGCAGCCAGTACTAGCACCTTGGGTTATTGAGACTGATGGCTGCAGTCATGTTGATCTCCATTTTGCCATCCGTTCTGTTAATTGCTATGTGTATTGCATTCAAACCAGACTGTGAAATCAGTCAGTTGTTCATTTTCCTGGTTTCTTTTTCTTTCACCGGGCACTTTAGTACAATGGGTCCTTTCTGGGCAGCCAAGCACAATAGGAAGCACACAGTTAGAAAGAGTCAGCCATCCTTGAATAATACCCATCAGGCAGCTTTCTTAGTTTATAAGAAAGAAGATCAAGAGGCAATTTGATTACGGTGCTTTTGCAAGGAAACAAAACCAGATGCAGTCTTTTCATCCTAGCCGTGAAAGTCAGAACAAGGACAAATAAATGTAAGTTAAATCCAGACACATCCAGATGTAAAATGAGGCATAGGCTCATGAGGTATAGGTTATAGGTACAGGTGCTCCTGCTGCCAGGATTCTTCCACTGTGGAGACCCTTGAGGGGAGGCTGGTGCTTTAGTGATGCTTTAGTCCAACCAAAGTTGTTGGGGTTCAAGTGAAGGTAACACAATGAAATTCTGCAACCTGTCACAGGAGTCACACCTAGACCTCATGATCTACCCCGTTGTTAAACTTAGTGGCTCCTGGAGAAGTAATAAGGGCAGGAGTCTTTTCAAACACATTGAAAAGAAATCTAAAACATTTGTAAGTAGATATATTTAAATGCCTGTGGAATTTGGGGTTTTTTTGATATTTGGTATTGCCAAACCCTCTTTAGCCAGCCTGTTGGTGCAGCTATTTCATGGGGAAGCTGGGATAGCAGTGCTCTGTACCTGGAAGGAACCTTTTTTCCATTTTACATCATCTGTCCAGGTCTGTTGGGGGGCATGAAGAGTTGGCTGATTAAGTCATTCATTCATTCATTCATTCATTCATTCATTCATTCATTCATTCATTCATTTTCATTCATTCAGATGAATGAATCCAGGATTGTCTCCATGACTTGGGGTGCTTGGTCGGGCATCAAATTGTGTATCAGAGCTTGGTGCCTTGCAGAAATGCTCATTTAAGTTATGGAAGAGTTTTGTGTTGGTGACAGTTTAGATCAAGTCTTTTGCGACATGAGGATGGTTGGACTGAGCTATTCTCAGACGCAAGTTTCATTTGGATACCTCACTATAACGCTTTATGTACCACAGTTTCAAACCCTTTTCCCATACCCCGGTGTTTCCAGAAAGAGCTTTTGGGAGGGAGAGCAGAAAAAGATGGTTTCACAGTTGTGCACCTCAGTAAAACCTTCAGAGAGGGAATAGGGTCTGGGCGCACGCTTCATATTTTAACTCCCTGGCCACATCTCCCTTTTTTCACCTTCTCCTCCTCTTCCTCCTCCATGTTTGACTACCAGAAGCTGATTCCCTGCTAGGGAACTGTGGGTCTTAATACACTTGCAAATGCCTTGTCTCATTTTTCCTGATGACTGTATCTTTGTCTTTCATTGCCTCCCATCCAGTAATCTTTCTTTCACTGTCTCTCCCTCTTTTTCTTTTGTGTGTGTTACTTTTCTCTCCCCTAAGCACATCTATAATGCCTTAGCACCAGGCGCTCGCAGGATTGTCTCTTGTGTTGCATTCCTCAGGACGCGTGAGAGATGTTTTAAAAGCCTTATCTCACTGTTTACAATAGCTTGGTGCTGCTGTTTAATAAATTATGGGGATAATTGGTTTTTCAGAGTTCACATCTACAATGTATTACATCAGGGATGTAACTGTATCTTTCTTAGCCATTTATCGCTCAGGAACACTTAATCTAAAACACTGAAATAAATGTTTTAGTAGCATATGGATAACAAATTTAAGACAAACCTTTCATTGCAGATTTCTGCTCTAAGCATTCCCTGTAGGAATCAGGTTTTAGGGCCTGTTGCTGCAGCCCTGTTAAACAATTCGAGAGACTTCTGATTAGTTCCTTGGGTGTTGTATTGCCCACATCTTGTAGCGGTGAAATCATCTGGTCCCTGTATGGCAGACAGTACAGTTTTACTCAGATACTTCTACACAGCATGTGTATCCCAGTAACCACAGTTGGCACAATGAAACTGTGGCCTTGTTGTGAGCTGGAACATGATATGAGCGCTGCCTGGAGAAAGGTGGCCGTGGAGAAGACCAGAGATGTATTGAGGGCTTACAGAGACAGTCTCCAGTGCAGCCCAAACACAGGGTGGTGACCAGAAAGCTCTGTAAGGCATATAAGTTTCTCATCGCAGGTCAATATATGAAGAGGAGCTACAGCCCTCTCTCCAAACCTTTGCATCAGTTCGTAGTATGGGCTTGCTGTCCTGTGTAGTATCCTTACCAAGACTACTGTGATATTTTTCCATCTCTTGCCATGTATACAGATATATCCAGTCCGCACATGCATTCCTTCCCGAATTGTGTCCACACCTCTGATTCATTTCACCCTGCCTTCCCTTCCTCAAGTCCATACGAAATGGAGCCACTAAAACAAGTAGACCTATTCTGCCTGCCTTCCCAAGGGAGACACTCTCACACAAGTCATTAGGAAAGGTATCTCTCTAACAGAGGACAGTCTGGTCTGTAGCATCAAAGGACATCGCTTGACTGATGACGTGGGGTCTTGTTGTGCTCTTTTCTAGATACCGAGGGAAGACATACAGGGCGACTGTTAAGATTGTGCGAACGTCAGATCAGGTAGCGGATTTCTGCAGAAGAGTCTGTGCAAAGTTGGAGTGCTGCCCCAACTTGTTCAGTCCTGTGCTGGTGGCTGAAGTCTGCCCAGAGAACTGCTCCATTCATACTAAAACCAAGTACAGTGAGTATTGGCCAAAATACTTCTTGTTGCTAGCTGGGAATCAGCGCAGTAGGAGACTGTGCATGAGGTAGTGATGAAGAACAGGAGTTGTCTAATGCATTAATATTGAGTAGGATTCATCTCATCTAACTAAGAGCAGTTATTTAATCCTGATCAGGCCACCACTGGCTCTCTTAGTATTCTGTACAGAGAAATAGGCATCGCCAGAAAACTGTCCGTCTCACTCCATCCTAATATAGCTGTTTGAAAGTCATTACTTTTTGAAGTCTTGACTTTTCTTAATATGTAAAGTTAATATAAGGAGCACATAAAAGGAAGCTGCACTGGCCAGCTGAGATTTAAACTGCTACATCTGAGACAGCTTTGTTAGGTGAGATGAATCCTGTCCTACTCAGTGAAGAGTTTCCGGCATATGCACCAGTACAGGCCAGTATCACGATGTGCTGGAAGGAGTTTGTGAGCATTGACTCTTTCTGCTCAGGGTGTTTAATATTTAAACATGTTCCTACCTATTCAGGAAGGCTGAAGTTAGGCATGTGTTCAACACTTTTTGTTGTCAATGTTACTGGTATTATCGGCTCTTAGACAGGTCAAGAGGGTGGAAGTGAGTGCTGTCCTTCTTCCACAAAGGTTCCAAAAAATGAATATGATTGATTTAAACCAGTTAACTTCTGTTTGGCACCAGAGTAGAAGGAGAAATGGGCTTAGGGAGGTATTCAGATCACTGAATATGGGGTTCTGTAGAAGCTGAACACAGGCACCTAATGTGACATCAAAGGACTCTCACATCCTTAATTTCAACTTGGGCCACGAAGTAGTCGAAGGTAATAAAAACCCGTTCCTTCATGCATTGAACAAACATACATAATTCAGGATAGCTGGCCCTCTCCACTCTCTGCTGAAAACATTAGCAACTGAAAGTGTATCCAAGACTGTTAACTTGTGCAGAAGGACATGGGATCAAACCTGAAACATGCTGGCCTCTCTCCCTCCAAATCACTGCTTGGCTTAGTGGAAGCTTTGCCTAGGTACACATTGTAGGGTTAAATTCTGAACCCCTCACTCATCACCGATAAACATGTATACATAAGAGATGTAACACTCTGTGCTAGTCCAAGATGACATCTTATAATTACACTGGACATTTTTTCCAAATCAATGGATTTTAAAGTTTCTTGTAAAAGTGCATTTAGAGTGCAGCACTGAATCAGTAGCAAGAAGCAAGCCAAAGTTTCCTTCTCTTGGTGGTTAAAGTTTTTAATGGGTATTTTGCTTCATTTCTCCAGCTTATTATTATGGGAAGAGGAAAAAAATCATTAAGCCACCAATTGGGGAAAATAACAACATGAAAAGTGGACATGTCAAGCCAGCCAGACGCAGAAAAAGACGGAAATCAATCTTTGTGCAGAAGAAAAGGAGGTCGTCAGCTGTCGATTTGAATGCCGCAGGCTCTGCAGAGGTATGTGTTGCACTGGGATAAATCAGCAAAAGCTCCTTGGTGCCTTTTTGTCCCCCCATCTGCATCTTCCTTTTGAGGGATTTCTCAGCAAACCTCAACACTTCCATTTTCCGTTTTGAATCCGTCCTTGCTGTTCTGTTCTTCTAGGGTCAGACTGGTTTTTTGGGATACTTTGGGGACTTTTACCCTGGTCCATTCTAGAGTTAACAAATAGAGTTTTTGCTCCCACTTTCATAATGCTCACTAGCTAACATGCTATCTAATATTGTATCTTTGTTTTCTTTTGCTTCCTTACAAGCCTGTAGGCTGGCAAATGAGCCTGTTAGATGCTTTGCACAGCATCTAGCAGTGTGAAGGAGGTCTGTGATCCATGTCTAAGATCTCCAAGTACTATAATAAAAAATAATAACTCACGGGCCATTGTGGTTTCAAGGGCTTTTGTTTTTTCATTAACCATTTGTAATATTTTCGGTTCACAACATCAAGCAACAGAAGTTCTAGAAGATTTGGAATACAAGTAAATGGTTTTTGTCCCAAATACATGGCATTTGAGGCCTCAGTTTTTGCTAGTGTGCTGTGTGATGCTACAGGATTCCAGCTTCAGCAATGGTTTGTGTCCAGATATAATCTGGAGCAGACTTAGTTCTGAGTGGGCCGTTCCCAGGTGTTTTTCCCATGATAGTAATGACAAAGTTCACGTGTGGTTTCCTTTCCTCAGCTGAGTGCCAGTGACTGCTGCTTTGTGCAATGTGAAATAAAACTGATTTGCTTACACAGCCTCTACTTCAGCTGGAAGGGGATATTTTTGTCAGCTTTCAGTTGACTGCTTGCATCTTCATGACTTGATCCTCATTTAGGTGTAGTTCTGCTTCATTTCCTTAGATTATATGTGCTTCAAAGGAATTTAAACTTACGTTAAGCCTAAATCAGCCATTAGCCAAGTTTTTCAGCCTTTCAGCCAATATAACTAACTTTGTCTAAAATTGTTCTTTCACTTAAGACCTAAGCATATGGCTTGGATGCATGCTTACACTTTGACCAGAGCTAGGCTGTCAAAGCCATTTGGGCCACTTACGGATATATAAAGTTCAAAATACACAGTTTGTATCAGCTGGTGTGTGCTTGTAAGCTGTCTGTGACAAAAATAACAAGAATCTGGTATAATATCCTTTAAATGGAAATTTATGCTTCACTTTCGGCAGTTAGGTGTTGGGCTGAAAGCAGGGCAAGCCGGGTGAAATCCTCTGTCCTGACTTTTACAGAAATGCCAGCTAAGAAATTAAGTACAAGTATGCACTTGTACAACTAGATATTTTTAAAAGGCAGGAAATTTCCTTCCTTTCAATACCAGTCACACCCATGACAATTTGAAGCGAGGTGAAGGTTTAAATTCAAGCTTCTTTCTGATTTTATTTCATCTCAGGCAACCTGAGTTTCATTTTATCCTTTTAGTGTTTTCTGTTTCCCCTTCTCATGCACATCTGCAGAGCCACACGGTTTGAGCTGCAAGCCCAACAGAGGAACATTTCGTGCCAGATGAGTTATTGCCAGCGACCTTTTGTAAGAAACAGAAAAAGGATTTGTCCACTGTGTATTTTTTTCTTCTACATTTTGTAACAAATCTAAATTGAGGGCTAATCTACTTAGCACTGTAATGAAAATGAGATAATTCAGTTAAAATAAATGTTACTGTGGACCGGCATGGGCACAGGGATGCAGTTTGACCCAGTGCCTTTCGATTTACTGATGTATTAATCTCTAAGCCTGGATTCTGTTTCTCTGATGGTCCCCGTGCAGGAGAGCGAAGATGACGAGCCGGACGCGATGGAGGACGAGACGGGAAGCGAAGAAACCAGCTCAGAGCTCCGGGATGACCAGACAGATACCTCCTCTGCTGAGGTCCCCTCCGCCAGGCCCCGGCGAGCGGTCACCTTGCGGAGCAGCGCCGAGTCAGACAGACCTCCTCCCACAGAGAGAGCCCGACGGAGCCGCAGACCGCAGCCCCTCTCCTACGGTGAGGTGGAGAAGTGCACACAAGTCAAGGAAGTGAGTATGCCCATAGGCTTTCACTCCCAATTAACAGCAATATTCTCCTAAATTAACCTTCAGTGACAATCTTTGGTCATTTGAGGAGGGCATCTCTGCCCTGATTCTCCACACAAGGTAGTTTTCTTTATGAGAGCTTTTGGGTTTTTTGTAGGAAATTAAACAAGAAGAGGAAGAGAAGCTCGTTCTGGACAGTAATCCGTTGGAGTGGACCGTGACTGATGTCGTGAGGTTTATTAAACTGACCGACTGTGCACCGCTTGCCAAAATATTTCAGGAGCAGGTAGAGATCTTCATGTAACTCTTCTCTTCGTGTCTGTGGTGCTTATTCACATCACAGAAAAAAGGAGCAGCACGTACCACCTTGCTAGCTGTGTCCTGAGCTTTGACAAAGAGATTATGATCAGACTTTAGATCCTCTCAGACCAAGCTATAGCACAAATTTTGGCAAGGCATGAAAACCCTTGGAAACTTGAGTCATAGCCTTGCCAGGTGCTCAGAGAGACCAGAAACACCCCAGCTGGAGTGCTTTTGAAAAGCAGGAGGTTTAGACCTTTCTTGTTCATGACGAGGGCCACAGCACCATTCTGGTGTCACACAAGCACCTCAGTGTACCACCAGATCGTGTTTTTTTGGTACCTAGCAAGCTGCCTCTCCTGGTTACATGGGTTACATGCTTTAGAAATACTGGCCTGGGAAGTAGAAAACTGCTGCTTGAACCCAAAACTGGCTGCCTGAATTTTGGCACCAACACCTAGATGCTCCAGGTATGTAGACACCTACATCCTATCTTTACCCCTCTGGAGATCTGTCAGTCAGGCCCTTGGATGACCTAATTTTAGGAGATGCCAAGCATCTCCCCATAAAGCACATAGATTTGCAGGAACAGAAGCCAATGCTCTTCATCTCAAGTCAGTGTGAATGTGTAAAATTTATATAGAAACAGCCATTCCTTGGCTAATGAGGAACAGCCACTGCTGAAAGTAAAGGGCAGTGCTAAGAAGTCATAGTTGGAAAGAAACAAGTGTGGTTAATTAGGTCATAGCCGATGGCAGTCAGTGGTATGGCCAAGTGCACATTGAACTATCTCTGATTCTTCACCATGAATAATTCTGTACTCGCGTACAGCTGCTTTCACTGGGAGAAGTTGAAGTGCAAGTCTAGAGCAAGGCTGAAACACTCCAAGATGCTGTAGTCGCTGTGTCACAGCATGCTCCGACCATTTGTTAATCAGCCTGGAATAATGCCAGGGCTTGAAAGCCAACTCCGTCTCTCCTTTGCCAAAGAGTTTTATAGGACTTTAATGAAACACAGATGACTGGAACTTTTCCTTGTGATTTGCAAGGAAGCTTTGGTGCAGTGGGCCATGCCATCAAGCTTCAGTGGATGAAGAACCTGAGCCATGGACAGTCCTGATCAAAGCAGTGCTTAAGGTGTCCAAATCCTCCTTGTGTTTAATGCTACCTAATCAGGGCCATCCTGGGGAGTTTATGTTGCCTGTGAGTTACAGTGCTTTTTCTGTACTAAGACTCTGATCCTCCCTGAGGGGTAAAAAGCAGTTTTGTAGCCTGCTCGTCTGCTTCTCAGTGCATTAAAGAATGAAGAGGACTTGAGTTTTTAATTAAGAGGATGATCATAAAGCCAACGGAAATGCCTAATAAAATGGCTTTTGTCTGGGGTGCTAGTTCATGGAGTTTGGTGCATAAATATGCCTGAGGGAAGAATGTGGCTTCCTGAGGTCCCGTCCAGCCTACACCATTCTGTGTAGGAGATTAGAGATTGCAAGGGCTCCATGTAGTCCAGACCCCTCTGTCCTGGTTGTTCAGCAGCTGAAGTGGAACAAGGCAGGTCCTGAGTGCACCAGGGGACACAGCATGGAGCAAGGCAGACATAAACCTTTGCTGAGCAAATCATGGGCCAATACAGGTGGGCAATACAGGGTCTGATTTAGCAGTGGGACCAGTATCAGTTTCTCCATTCAGCTCCCTCCTGTGTCTCCTGGTGAACTCTCTGCAGCCCCTCCCTTGCCTCAGTTCCTCAGTTATAAAATGGCACTAATCAGATGTCCATGGACCCTGCAGAGTTTCTGTAGAAGGTGATCCAGCATTTCAGCAGCTGGAAGGCTTTTCCCAAATGGGGCAAGGTGAGAGCCTATGAAGACACACTAGATAACTTCTGAAAAAGCATGAGGTATCCCAGAGAAAGGAGATGGGCAGCATCAAAGCGGGAGAAAAGGGCAGAGGACAAAACCGCCTTTAATTTTTGGGGTAAACTTCCCTTCTTGCTTCCTCAGATTTGGTTATGCTTTCTGCCCTCCAGAGTCCACAAACAAAACCATTTTCCCTGTCTTTTTCTTCTCCAGGACATTGATGGCCAAGCCCTTCTGTTGCTGACACTGCCCACGGTGCAAGAATGCATGGAGCTGAAGCTTGGTCCAGCCATCAAACTGTGTCACCAGATTGAGCGAGTAAAAGTTGCTTTCTATGCACAATATGCCAACTGACTGCACTTCTCCATTTCCTTCTGTTCTCCTTCTTGTTCCCTCTCTTTTTTAACATTTCAACTTGTTCAAGGGTTTTTTCCCCCTGTCTGATTTCTTTTCCAAGAACACGTGGAATTGGAAGCACTGGGAATTAATCTGTAGGGAAGAAAAAAGAACAAAACCAGGAAACTAGCAACAAATTGAACTAATTTTTCTGTACTTGTAAAGCACATGAAAAGACTGCTGGCATCTCTCCTCCTGAGCCTCGCCAACCCGTTACGCTGTGGTGCAAGGCCAGCATGGATCAGCTGGTTTGTCGTTCGTTAAAACAAAGCTTCCGATGGCAGATGCATTCCCAAGAAGAAGGGTTGGACATTTCTGGATGATGATGGTTTGTCAAGGTCAATGTCTGGACATGAACATTTCTTTTAGCCAACTCTGACACACTTCTTTCATATTGAAATGTAAGTGATAATTTGTAGCATTACCTGGGGTTTACTGCAAATTTGATCTTAGTGATCAATGGGCTTTTTTTCTCCCACCTCTCCAATCTTACAAAAGGAAAAAGTGTTACACCAGTCATACACTACTTGTTATTCCTGAGTGATTGTTAAAAGAGGACTCAACCCACGGAATCTGTATGGTATCGGACAAAGCTGCAGCAAACTGACGGGTGCAACACGACCGAGTGCACAGTGATGTGTCCTGAGCCATGCTGGCTGTGCACAATAAGCTGAATGTCTCTGTGATGGGATCTGTACGATACTGCATTCTTGTAAAGGAACGTGCATGAAAGCTTTCATAGTCAAGTCCATCCTCCCTGACTTTGAGCCCCATGGGGTGAAAAAAAAGGTTATTCAGATTTAATGATGAGACTGTTGAGTGAATGCTGGTTTCATTTGCACCTTCATGAATCTGGTTGCTAGCTGGGAATAAAAATGTTTTCATGCTGCATATGCCATAGTGTTTTAGACCAGCTGAGGATCTGGCCCAACACAGTCTATGTAAAGATTGTCCCCGTGCCACCCTGGCTAGTGAATCTGGGGTCTTGCTTTAAGCCAAGCAGGGTAAGCACCAGAGTGGGTGAAGAAATGGGACACCTTGGGTTTGCCTCAGTTGCATTTATAGGAGAATTATTTCCCATTCACTTTGCAGGGGTATATGATCCCCATTGTGTTGAGCCCGAATTTGCTGTAACTTAGAGAGGTTGGTGGCATCACATTGCTGTAAAATTCTCCCAAAACCAAGAATCAAACTGGGACCAAGTCTGAGTTTTGCTCTGACTTTAAGGTGCAAGTGAATCCCTCCTGCAAACAGTGAATTAGGTGGTCTGTGCTGTGATTTAGCCTCATTTCATTGGAAACCACTGACTTCGGCAGACTTTTGTTCTCAAACCATAAACAGGCCCCTGTTCCTTGGCCTTGGGGAGCTCAGCCTGGAAATTGTACACAGCTCTGTTACGGTGCTGTGATGCCAAAGCCCACTCAGTGAAGACCTCTTCAAAAAGAAATGCCATTTCTAGCCCTAAATCTGAAGGCAGTACTTCTGGCCAGATGACACCCACCTCAAGCACTTACCATATGGTGACAGCAAACTTGGATCAGATAATCCTGCTGACCACCATGTGCTCAGAAAAACCTGCTGACCATCACCAGGCTATAGCTGCTGCTTTCTCCTTCATCAGTTTCCTCCTTAAATTCTTTGGATTGAAGAAGGAAAGCCTCAGAAATAAATATTCTGGACTACATCCGAATCTGCCCTAGAGCAATTGTTACGCAACAAGTATTGACTCTGTTTGCCATGCATCACTGGGGACTTTCTAGTCTGTCTTTCAGTGAGTTTCCTGATTTGCCACTGAGGAATGTGATGGGTGCAACTGCTGCAGGCTGGGTCAGATCCTGCCAACTCCTGAGACTTCATCAAAAAAATTTGTTACACGGGAAATCAGAAGGACTGGATCTGTTTTCAGCTGTTGTCTTGTACTGAAGTTCTTGTTGTTCAAGTTTAATCAGCTGAAGGGAGGAAAAGTAGACACCTCTCCATCAAATGGTTTTCTTTTGTTTCTCAAAAATCCTAGAATAGGGTTCTGTAGTGATGCAGACATCAAAAAACTGTGTGTTAGACTGGATGTGGACTGTATCCGTGCAACTGGTTTGCTAACTGCTTTGGATCCCTCTTAGAGTCACCTAAAAATGTTGCTCCTTGTTTAGTCTCTGAAGACAAAAGGATTGTGCCCAGCCAAATGAGAGCACAGCTGAGAAAAACAAGGAGAAAAACAAGCTCCTCACTTCAGCCCAGTCCCTCTGATGGCTGGTGTAACATCTGTCAGCTGGAGATAGCTCCCAAAAGACTGCTGTCAGGAGAACTGGTGTAGGAGGACATTTCAAGGAAGCAAAGCAGAACAGCTGTTTGCTAAACGGCATCCTGACACTCATCCTTTGCATACCATGTCCACCTTCTTCTGAGCATCCTTTGCTGCTCTGATGTTCTTGGAGTTTCTGGCCACTGGGATTTGTCAGAGACATTTAATGCTTCCTGGAACATGTTGCAAAAATGTCATTGCTTTCTCCATTACCCTTGTAACTGTAGATATTCCTATGGCAGCTAACTACTCATGGAGGCACAGTCAGGGAGCAGCCAGCCACAGACTCTAAGAGCAATGAGCTCTCATGTTGGCCAAGCAGGGGATGGGTGAAGCATTAAGCCCAGCACACGGGAGTCTTTACTGATTGTTCAGGGAAGTTAAGTCATATTTAAAATTCACCTATTAAACAAAACAAAACAAAAAAAAGTTTAATTTTAGCTTGCACTGGCTCTTTTATTTCCTCAGGTTTCTGTCTCGTCACCATTTGTCTTTCAATTTATTGTTTTTTAGTGTTGTCTAATTTATCACTCTCTGTCCTTTGAGAGAAGATGATAACCTGAAATCTTTATTCTAAAATTACCTTGGGTGGTAAAGGCTTTCTTTTAGTCTGCAGGTTGGGAAGAAATAGGGGGTTGGGCTACTGTTGTCTGCTGCACTGATTGCCTTCCAGAAAGGCTGGAGCTGAACCTCTGAGACAATTTCTTAAGCAAGTGGAAAATGTAATGTGCGTAGTTTAATTGGACAGTATGCTTGGGTTGTCACTTACAGCTTAAGCAGATATCAGAAGGAGCTACTTACTCTTGCCTGGACTTCGTTTCAATTCTGGAACATTAGCAAGGCTTTGGAGTAATGTACTTCAAAGGCTATGTTGGAAACCGACTCTTATTAGAGTAAAACATCACTTTACGTTGCTAAGTGGAAGTATAAGCCACTGGAGTTTCTTTTTGGTCTCAGTTCTGAGTCAAATTTAGAGGTGGTGCAACTTCACAAATAAAAAGATGACTGGTGAAGCCACATCTTCTCCCCACCCTGTTCTGAATTTGGCACCCAGGTCTGAAGTTTATTGTGTTATGAGCTACAAAACACCACCACTATGGAGTGCTGAACTCATGATTATCCAAGGCCATTTCCAAGGGCTGAGGAGCAACCCTGCTGTTGCTTTTGGGCTGTTGGATGCTGAACTTCAGCACATTCACACAGACCGCTTTGCTCCAAGAATGGTGTGCAGGCAGCTGTTGTTGGCCTCTCTTCAAGCATAGAACCAAGGATGGGCATTTCTGGATCAAAAGTAGGGGTCTGAAGAGTGCGTGGTACCTGCCCATCTTCATCTGCACTGGCTGCTTTTGAGCTTGCAACTCAGTCAGGTTGAACAGATCCATGGGCAAGTCCCTGCTCCCTTCCCAGCCCCCTCAGCACTTACCTTGACAGCATCAGTCAATTCCCAGTCTGCAGGCCCAAAACACCAGTGTCTGAAATTGGATTAAAGCATTAACTTGGGGGAAATGTCCATGATTCCCTGCTGGTTGTCCTGCCTTCCTCCTGCTGTCATGGATGCTCCTCTCCCACCTTGAAGAAAAATGCTCTCTTTGGTTTCAAAGCTCTTAGTCCCTTTCCAGCTTGAAACCACAGCTCCCATCACACTCCTGTTTTTTTTTAATCGATGCCAGGATGACCAAAACCTGGCTTTTTCTACTTCTCAGAGGCATGATGGCCTCTCAGCTCTGAGAAGGATTTCAGGGTCTCCAGCTCCACTGTGTTAAACATACGCAATAGCTCTTGGTGGTTTGGTCTTGCAGGGTGCAGAAAACCTCCTAGAAATGCTGTGTGCCCCCAGTAACTGCTGAAATTGGGGCAAATGGTTGCATACCCTGTCCTTAGTGAAGCCACTAGCAGATGCATGCCCCAGCTGAGATGGCCAGACCCACACTGACAGAAGTATTTGAATGTCTGCTAGGAACTACAGTTTCTCAGTAAGGTAGACACCTAAACCCCATTAATATTTCACTCTGGATAAACAGCTAATGCCTTAAACTGGAAAATCACCATTCCTTGGCTTTATCCTTCAACATTTTGCCATCCTCAGTTGTGTGGTGTGGAGCAAACACCACCTCAGCTCTTTGAAGGTCAACCAGACACTGTTGGTCAGCCATAGTCAATATTGGGTCACCTGAGAAGCCTGCCTTGGTCTTTTCAGGGCACAAAATTGAATTTGGCAGAGCTGCAGTGCCATCTCAGTGTTTTAGAGGCTCGATACCATCAGGACACTTCAAATACTTTTTGCTTTTCTGGTGCAGCATGTCTGGAAAATGAAGAACTCATACTGTTCCTCCCATTTCCAAATTCAAGTGCCAAAAGAGAAGAACATGCTGCAACTGAACACCGTTAAAACCAGCTTTATTACATGTGGATAAATATAGTCTCAAGGGCTCCATTTTGGTGCTAAAATATGTCATGCTGTATTTTCCACTGCTTGGGATTACAAATCCGATTCCATACTCCAAGAAATATTTTCTGTAATCAGCAATGTCTTAAGCATTACAATTCTTTTTTTTTTCATGTGGCTGTAGATTTTTTAACTTGGAGACACTCAACAAATAAACCACCCCTCCCTCCCCAAATCATTGTGAGTTTTGAAGTTTTATACAGTATATTTATGTAAAAACTCTCTCAAAAAGTGGGTGCATGTATACTTTTTCCTCGGTAATACTCTTTCTCACATCAGCTGACCCACAAATCTCAGGATTTGATCCAGAAGTAACTGAGGTTAGTGGAAGGGCCCTCACAGATCTGTGGGCTGTGGGACCAGGTCTTCACCAAATTCTTTCACTTAGAAGTCAAAAAGTGTGCAGTTAATTAATAAAAAAATTTAAATCCCTCCTTCTCCTAGCAAGCAGAAATCCAGCTGAAATCTGCCAGACTTAGCGAGAGGGCTCATGTCCTTAGGTGCTCATGAACTCTAAAAAAAGGAGCAGAAGCATTTAATATTCTCATTTATTCTTTGTACAATATCCAGCAAAATGTGAAAATTATCTTAATGGCTGCATTTAGAATATGAGCCAGTCATCAACGATGAGAGTTTTACAGCCCAGTAGTTCTTTAAATGTCAGGCATCCTGCAGAAGAGTGGTTTTGCAATGGTTTGGTGCCAGGCACTGGAATTCTCCTGCAGAAGCAGACACGTGAGCTGTACAAAAACAACATGGGTCATACTTTTAAATACTCGTGGCCTTTCTTTTGTTTTAGTCTTTCATGTGAATTCTTGAAAAAGGTCTCATCTTCTCATGATTTTAAAACTCTAGCCTCTCTGATGGCCCATGGCACAGGCTACCAACAAAATACATCTTTATCCATTGTCACACTATATATGAGCATGGGGGCATTTTCTTGACAAGCAATTAGGTCAGGTGAGACAAGGAGATCTTGCTTCAGCACCTTGTTGAAGGAGTCATCAGTGCAGCCTGGAGGGCAGATGCTCCCAACAGCTCCCTGTGGAGAGACAGATGTTTCCAGTGATGCTGTTGCTGGATAGGTCACATAGTCCAAGTAGGCTAATGCTGCAGATCAGTTGACGTGTGGCTACCTACTCACAGGTATTCCAGGCCTTCCTGTCTGTCAAGGATGTGGGAGAGGGAAAAGAGGGTTTCAGGGGAGGAGAGAGGTTGGAGTTCTGGGCTTTAGATATCTTTGTGAAGAGGGACATCTCACAACAGGGAATCATAGAATCTATCAGAATCATTTAGGTTGGAAAAGAGCTTTAAGACCCTTGAGTCCAACTATAAACCAAACACTGCCAAGTCCACCACTAAACTGTGTCCCTAAATGCCAGCTATGGTCCGTGAGCATCATTCCTGAAGGCTTGTTTGAGTCTTGTTCATAGCAAAGATGCTTTGAGTCCTAGCAAGGCCAGGTGAGAGGAAGGAAAGAAGGTGGCAATGCACTCGGAGCTGCAATGCTGGCAGGCCCATATTTTGTTTCCCTGCTGGAGATGGAGGGCTTTGGCTCAGGTGGCTCTAGGCTCCTTGGCTGGACAGTGGGGAAAAAACAGTTTTTCTTCCTTGCACCCAATTCCTGTGTGTCTTCTGGGCTTGGGGAGTGAAGAACCTCCTCTTGCACCTTTCAGACCTCCTTAGGAAGTGTCTTAGGGGCTAAAACTTGAACTCTGTCCCATAGAAATAGGTGTCATTGCCCTGAGTTCAGGTTGTGGGTCTACAGAACACTCTGCTCTGTGTTACAATGTGACAGGGTGAAAATGATCATTCCAAAGTCACCCCACCTGCTTGTTGCTGCCCCAGGGCCGTGAAACAATTATGGACATTTTATCCGCTTATAAATGTACTCATTAAATTTTGCAATCCCTGTGCCGGCAAACCTGGTCAGGATGTGCTGACACGTGCAGTTATTCCATCAGCCTTCACCTTCAGGGACCTGCTTGCTAGAAAACACTCACCTGGGGAATGGTATCATGGCACTTCCATGTACACAGGCAGGGATGTCAAGTCCAGCCACGCGTTTGCCACAGTATGGTCCAACAGAGGTGAAAGTCTCAAGAGCAGGCTTTGGAGGGTCTTCATTACAGACTCTTTGAAGAGTCTTCTCATGTGCGGTGGTAGGACAAGGCAAGCATTTAAACCCTCCCGTCTCTTATGGAACAACAGAAATTAGCTCCACAACCAGCAGTTATGGTCCATTCGTGGTGATGCACGTTGTAAACCTTTGAATTGTTTTGCATTCCAGTTTATACTGAAGATTTGTTTCCAACTTTGTGTATATAATCCCTTTGATGTATTACAAATATATATGTATGTATATATATGTATATATGTGTGTGTGTATATGTATGTGTATATATATACATATAAATCAATCAATGCTGGTGTTTTTACTTTTTAAAGTTCACAGGGCAAAGGGCATGATAAGATTCTATTCTGTATATATGTTTTCATGTAAATAAGTGAAAATCTATATTCAGAGTTATATTTTAATTTTTATTCAAAATGAAATAAATTCCCTTTTTACTTGAAACAGTTGTAAGCCACATTGTTAATAAAGTAACAGTAAATCATATCTCTCTCCATGGTAGTTTTTTGTTTGGCTGGGTAGTGAGGGTTGTGTTTTGATGTATTTGGTTTATCCCTGAGGAGATGAGAGAGAAAGCCATCTGCTTGGCTTCACTGCTAATACCAGTTTATATCCATCTTGGGTGATCTCATGCATCTTCAGGACAGGCCAGTCTGGATTTGTCCCTTGTGGTGTTAGACACTTACAGAGGCATCTCTGGAGACTCCCTTTTTGTCTCTAGAGGGAAGCACCCGCAATGAGATTTAGGTTGGCCAAGTTGAATCACCCTAGGGAACTGCTTTTCTTCAGTGCCTTTGGAGGACATCTAGAAAAAGAGAACTCTTTGTTTAGGTTAATACTAAGAGAGAGTGAACCTGAGCCCATAGCCAGTCTACATGGATGGGCATAGATAGACATCAGCTGTGGCTGCATCCCTGAGCACCATGCACACACAGTGGTGTGACTTCCAGGCAGTGCAGACTCCTGGCCAAGCAGAGGTGTGCCTCCACCTCTCTGTGCTCTGCATGCTCTACAGCCCAGCCCTAATGAATGTGCCCCAGCTGCCTGGACTACACTTCTGCCCACCCTGAGCCTCCAAACCTCCAGGGAGGTGCAACACAGCTTCCCTGGCTCAACCATCCATAGATGCCAAGCTGCAGCCTCAGTTTGTAGGACGTGGGTTTATGTGCCTGCAAATTCTTCCCAGGAGCAGTATGGCAGGACGTGAATCAAGAAATCAAGAGCATCTGAGGACCTCCTAGGGGAGTGACAGGGAGGGGGGAAGACAGGAGTGAAGGTAATGCAATGAGCAACAGACAAGGAGGGGTGTAGTGAGAGAGGAGCTGGCAGTGGCAGGACAAGAATTACAGCAGGGCCACAGCACATGGAGCACAAACACAGTAAACAAAACTTCCCAAGCTGCGCAGCAGCCATTGAACATGGGGGGAGACCTCGGAGTGGCATCCTGAGTCCTGCCCAGAAAATCTGTTATTTCTTGGGTTAGCTTTACTACCATTGGTCTCATCACCCATCTCCCCCGCCCCAGTGAAAGTGAGGTAGTGCGCGCTCCGAGAGAGCAGTATTGCAACTCTTGTTGCGTGCATGGGAGAAAGTGAGCACAGAGCCTACAGAATTAGCTAACAAGAACTCTGATGACCCTCATTTTGCTTTTGCTCTATCGAGCCCATTCAGACGTCCCTTGTGGATACAGCAAAAGGGGAGAAACAAAATTGCTCCTTCTGTGGTCCACCATTTCTCTTAGTTCATCAAGTCTGGCTGTTCTTTAGCAAGCAAAAATACAAACATAGGCAATCAAGTGGGTTGAGGATGATTTACAAAAGAATCAAACCACTGGGAAGATTTTTTTTTACGATGGTGACAAAGTCTTGGGATGGAAATCCTTCTGTGTTACTCAGTATGACACTGTCATCACATCCCATGCTTTGGGAAGGACAAAAGTGCTGATGGTCAGAGAATTGACCTGTTCAAACAGCCTTAAAAGTAAAAACACCAATTGATAGTGTGTTGGCATATGTCTTGCTAGACCACAGAAGTCACTGAAAGGTGATGTAGGGAATGGGAAGGATTTACACACGGAAATAATTCTGAACTAAGTCTGATGGTGACATAAAACTAAAAGAGCAAAAGCTTGAATGTTTTATGATATTCTTCAGAATCCAGAGGTGAAAATAAATCCATGTATCTCCCTGCAGCTTATTACATAGTCATTTAAAAGTAATGCAAAGGTCAGACACTGGTTTTTAGATTTCTTCTGCAGCTCAGGGAAGACATGCTCAGAGCTCTGCAGAGAGCTCATTTTTGAAGAATGTAATGCAAAGTGATTTTAGTAAAACGCTGGCAAGATACTCCAACAGAGTTCCTTGAAATTAATGACAAACACATGAAACATAGTTGCCATATATAATTTCCTCAGGGAAAAAAGATCTGCTAGCCTTGCTTCTGAAATCACAGGCTAAGATTTTGAAGTCACCTCCATTTTTAGTGTTGCAGTTTTTCATGCGCAATTACTTTGGGAAAGGTTTCTACATACTTCACCTGATATATGGACACAATCAAGCAGTCATGTAAGCAGCAGTATGAACACCAACATGTAGTCAACTACTCCATAAAAAAAACCCCTACAAAAATAAAGGTGGATTTTCAGGTCTCTGAGGAAACACTGTCTTTCTTTTCTACATACAGAATGAACAAAAAAAGTAGGTAGTTGTATTTCATTCCTAGGGTTTTTAGACATACTTTTGAGACAAATAATTATTGTTATAAATAACCATGTTGTTGCTGTTACTGGTACTTTTGGTAGCATTGTTATTGCTTTTTTAATTTCAAGATTCATGCCTTTCAGTGAAATTTAATGATTCTCGAAGTCCCTCTACTGTTACAATATTTACTTAAGAATAATATACCTATTGCTATAGTGTCTGTACTCAATTACCATAAGTTGATTTTATAACTGCCTCTCAGCCGAAGTTGTAATTACACTGTCTTCTCTAATAAGTCATAAAATCTTAAAACCAGAGAAAAATAGTGCTGCAGGACACCTTAAGGTGTCAGCTTGACTGTTTCCCCTCTACAAGGCAGGACCAATTAGACAAATCTTATTCCTATTTGGCATTTGTTTAACCTGACCTTTGGATGGGCGTCAAAATAAGACCTCCAGCAACAAGCGATTCCCCAGCACTTGTACAGCATATAAAAAGAGGTTATGGCATTTGGATGATGAAGCATAGTCCCAAGCAAATCCACTGAGCTGATGTTGCCACAGAATGGCCATTTCGTTTTGAAAAGCTCAATATGACTAGTGATTAATGTAGCAATTAATAAAAGTAAAAGCAGAAAATTCACAGTTAAGATGGATTAGATTTCAAGTAAGCAACTGTGGTAATAATTTCCATAATGAGACCTTAGTTGGGGAGGTAGAGCATGTGATCTGGAGATTACAGCAGACGATGGTACTACAGTCAACTTCCCTGCAATAGCTAATGCTGCCATCATTGCGCTCATGTCTCTTGGTAAGTCATGTCTGGAAATAAAGCTTCGTTATGCGGAACTCCCAGTTTGTGGTCGGGCAACTCTCAGCCATACTGGCTGAAGCAGAAGGTCAGATCCAGAGCTGCAAGGCTGAACAGTAGGGTTTGCCTAGCCATGTCTAAAGGTGAGTTGAGCAAGAGCTGTTAGCCATAAAGAGGAGTAGATGGCCTTCATTGGCACGCAAGCTCAAATACTTCTGAATCAGCTGGGCACTCTCCCATGCCATTTTAGGTAATGCAATACCTATAATGGACATGGGATGGGAATGCCTGAACGTGCATTCCTTCCAGGCATGATAATACAGTCTCCTTTAGTGGACAACTCCCACTAGCTAGATAGAGACCTAGGAAGAGCCCTTAGCTCCTGGAAGAGCTGTTAGCTCTTGATAATCCTGCTCTGTGTGGGTTTTCCAAGGTGATGGCTCTCTGGAACCTACTTGTTCCCAGGAGAAGAAGACATCAACCACTTTCCTGACTCAGTCTGGGACTAACAGCAATCTTTTATTCTCTGACCCAAACAGAGCTTTTTTTGTTAACACCTGTAAACCTAAAAAAATCTCCGTAAGAATCAACACAAGTTTTTCATGTAAATGCGGAGTCTGCACACAGCAAAAGGGAGCAACTACTGTTGGTGTGTGCTTAGTCTGAGGTTTGCTGCTGCTATTTCAGATGTGACCTGTGCCCATGTGTTGGAGAGCCCACACTATCTTTCCATGTGTATCTGCTGGATGTATAGAAGGAACAACTTGTCTCTGTAAACCTCCCTCACACGTGTGCAGAACACTCAGGACATATTCCCTGCCAAGGCAATTTGTAGTCTCTCATGAGACATAGCAAAAGGTGAGGACCTTTTCAAGGGCAGAAAATGTTATTTTCACTTTCATGGTCTTGTCCCTGAGACCTGGAGACTTTGTAGCAGTCGGGAATCTTGTTCCCACTGGTTTAAGGTGAGATCACACATTTTAAGAGTGTGCTGAGGGAGATCATCACATCAAAATGCATTAATTACTCTGAAGTTCACTTTTGTTCATAGTTGGAAGGACCCTCAAATATCCAGAACATAAATCTTTAAGCTTGGGTTTGCACAGGAAGCCTGCAAGCTCTGCTGAGCTCCTGGCTGTATGGTTGAACTTAATTGCATTTACCATTTTAGTAGTATTCTACTTTACTAAATTCCTAGGAATTTACCTCGCCAAGGAGGGATTGGGCACAGCAGGTCCCCAACTGCAATAGCTCAATGCCCTGCTTCTGCGTGCCAGACCTGTGGCATCTCATTTTCATGCTCTGTTACAAAGATACTAAGAGCCAAGTACAAAAGGAGAGAAGAGCTGGGAACCTGCTCACCCACCTGAGGACTGCTCTTCCTCTAGTATAAATGCCTCAAAGGACCTATGTCAGGCTGAATTAAAGCTCTAAAGTACCATCTCGTTGGGGGAAGATCCCTCATTTTGTTCTGTGCTTGTCTGGCATCTACAACTCCTGGTGCCTTTGGAGCTTGACTTCATTTTTAGCCCATGTTATTACAAGTAATAAAGTAACGAGAGTATCTTCCACCAAGACCTTGGAATAAATTTGTACACTTCTTTCTAGTGGTAAAGTCCTGTTGTCCTTTCTCAGCACATTAACCACTGAGGCAGACCAGAATGTTCCTGCACGTCACACAGCATGGCAGTGCAAAATCAGGAATCCTTTTCCCCGTTCTCCCTACTCAAGGGTCTCCAATGCATCTCAAAAGCCAATTGAAAACCTTCCCTCTCCTTCAGTTGGCTGGGAACACTGTGTCCCTAAGAGGGCAGCTGAGGTGGTGCCTTGGTCAAGGCATTTCTGGGAGAAATCTGAATTTCTGTAACTGGACACTAGCTGTGGGAGGGCAAGGCCCATAAGAAAGGAACTGGTCCAGGCCCAAAGATTTTTTGGCAATGAGGTGGGTGGAGGAAAAGACTGTGTCCACAGATCTCAAAGAGGGTCTTCACCAAGAGGTGGTCATTCATGCAGGAATGACCAAAATTTGGGATGCATGTGATGGAGGGGCCTAGTCCGTATCTAGTGAAGATAGTCTTTCCTTTGACTGTAAAAAAAGCTGGAGCCAGCCAGGATGCTGAGTGCTTGATGGATGGGCAACAGGATGGGAAGGAGAAGAGATGGAAAGTGGAGAAGAGGCTGGAAATTTAGCTGCAGACTGCTGAATGATGCACCAAATGTTAGGGGATATTGTTTTCTGCCATGATTCCTCTGAAACTCAATACAACGTGTTCAGAAATGTGTTTTAAGGTTTTATTTCTGTTCTGGGAATGGAGCTGCTATTGCACAGGCATTTTGAAGTTGCTTTTTGGAGGCTTTTTCTTTCCCTCTTTTTTTTTTTCTTTTTAATTCCTTTAATAAGAAGCAGTTTTCTGTTTCCATTTACAATTGTTAAGCTGCAGTGTCTATGTTCGTGCGTGTGTCTCTGTGTGTGAGAGTCTCCAGTCCATTGTGAAACACAAACCAGAATATCAAGTCTTTGCATTTCCTTAGATTGTGTTTTATCTGATATTGAATTAAGTAAAGGGCTTAATGTTCAAAGTGGTGTTTGGGGAATTACTTGCACAAATTCTGTTATTGCTGTTAATGGGATTTGTGCAGATTGCTTTGAAGATGAATCCCTTAATGTGGAATAGGAAAAGACATTCTAAATTGTAACTTATTTCAGACAAATCTATCTTTAATTTTTACTGATAGAGCATTAGATACATGAGACAAAGAAACATTTGAGGCATTTTTTTATATATTAGTATTATTGACAGGCACATGAAGACAGGTTTGATTCAGATAATCCAGTGGATGCTTTGCTGAATTTTTAGAAGTGGAAAGAAAGGGACTTTAAATTTTGAAATAATGATGAAATCTGGTGACATTTCAGAGAATACAGAGATGGAAAGTAATGGTCATAAAATATTTCCTAGACACTATCTTACACTGCAGACTCAATACTAATGGAAATCTTAGTTTGCAACGTGGACATCTCAACCTGCAGCTCCGTAGTACCTCCCTTAGTTATTGCGCTAAGTGATGACCACCCTGGTTTTAAGATGTGACTAGGAACACAAAAGAGCAGGCAAAGGGAAGTCTGGCTGATAGGACTTCAGAGAAGAAGGCTTGAGGATCCAGCATCATGCATTTTCTTGAGAAATCTCATCCTTCTGACTCTAGTCAAGAGTCAGATCAGGCTTGTCTTACATGAGCTGAGAACAGGCAAGTCCGGGCCAATCAAGCAACCTGCAGGCTGAGGCTTGCAGCCATGAAGGACACTTCAGAAGGGCAGCACTAAGATAAGCATTACTTAATTTTCAGGTGCCTTGGGCAGAGAGCATCTCACCTGACTCCAGCCAAGGCTGGAGCTAGTGATCATCCCAGGGCATCCAAGACACAAACGGAATGGCAAACCCAGGGAAAAGTCACATCCTCTTGGAGCAGCAGCTAGAAGTGTCACATAGTGGTAGACACCTATGTATAGAGGCAACCGGTTCAAGTCCCACCTGGATATATGCTTGTACAGCTCCACTGACTCTACCAGATGCAATCATAGACACCAACATGCTTGCAGACACCCACATGTAGGTTTCCATTAGCCTTAGTGGGACAATGAAGGTCCACACCTCTTTTGTTGCTTCTGTCTCTGGAGGAATGCATGGGGTGATAACCACACTGGTCCCTGAGATTGATGAGCAGTTTGATGCTAGCTTTCTCACTGCTGAGCTTGCAGGGAAGATTTGTGGGCTGTTTCCTCCTCAGATCCTTGCAACCCCTATCTTTTATCCTCTGATCTGGATGATAAAGTTGACAGAAGCTATATAAATTATAGTCTTTGGAATATTAATTGCCTGTTTCTAGAAGATTAATTACAGAATATCTCTTACATTCACAGATGAATGAATTGGTGAGACACGCAGTATTATTCAACAATATCTCTTCCTGAGTTACCCAGTCTGTTCTGGATGTAAACAGGGTGATAGTTTCTAAGCATAGAGATGTGAAGAACTTATAGGAGAGAAAGAGTTAGTATGAACTTTTCTGCTTTATCTACTTGTCATAACTGCCTATGTATAGGCTCATGGTCCATAGTAAACACAGAGCAATTCAACGCACTTAACCCACAAGCCCAGGTTACACTGTCACCTTAGTGTTACCACTCTTTCTGCTTCAGTGAGTGGTCCCATCCTCTCCCTGTGTCATTTCTGCTTTCTCGTTTGTGTTGGCATCAGTATTTTGGCAGTTGGGAAATTTGGCTGGCTAAAGACTAACCCACATTAACCATCTTATCTCTCAGCTGGCTCATTTTCTCAATCTATCTATCTACCTGGATGCAGGAGCTCTTCCATCAGTATTTTGGGATGGGTAGGAACAAGCATTTGGGAGGGAAAGGAGGAAAGAATCATCTTTTTCAGTTGCACATGGATTTACACTGAATTTAGGTACAGGAGCTGCCATAGTCATAGAGACGCTTCCTCATGCGTCATACAGAGCTAGAGAAATGCTGTGTCTTACAGAGGTCACCTTGCACTCAAGTGTCCATAAGCCGAGCTAAGCACCCCAAGACCAAACTCAGAATATCTCCATCCTACATATACTATTTCACAGCATATTTGAAAGCAATACCTCAAAAACATGCAGAAGTAATGTAAAGAAACCACGTGGACTGATGCACTGAGAAGCTGAGCTAATGCATTTGCGTGCAGAGCCATACAAAGATGTTTCTGAGACCTAAATGAGTAACTCTGTGGTTGATCAGGTTGGTTTAGATCTCTCTAATCTGAGGCATTTGGGTGACATGCCCATGTGTCCTCTATGAAAGCTGACCAGTCTTTCTTTGCTGACCTCACTTCAGTTTTGTCACGTTATCCACATTTTAAGTTGAATAAAAGCTTTACATACTGTATTTTTGCTCCATTAAAATACTGTCTATAATTTTTAAATGCCATTTCCCTCTCCCCCGTCCCCAAAAACCTGGGAAGGTTCCTCAGCACAGCTCTGTAACCATCCAGTCACAAAAGTACATAGTTAAATTTGAGCACCACTTAGTTCTGAACTCTGAAGTTTTGGAAGGAGTTTTGAGGTGCTTTCTGCAGAGTGGTGGGAAATGCCTTTGGATGTATCTGATATTACCAACTGTGTTAAAAAACTCTTTTATTAGTGGCTGCTGTTTCTGGTGATACATGTGTTTTACAAATGTTTCCAAAATTACCACTTGAAATATACCCATTCTTACTGTGTTCTGAATTTTCAAAACCTTGAGATGTTGTTGTCTTTGCTAGTTAATGCTTTACCTCCTCAGCCCCCTCGTAGGCTTCTCATTTCCTCCCACTGTGGTGTATCAACATACCTTAATTTTAGCTTTTCAGGCATATGCGCCACAAAGATACTTGGGACCAACTCTTAAAAGTAGCATTTTGTCTTCCAGCCCACACCTAAGATGTTGAAGTCTCCCATGTTAATGCCATCCTCAGGGATATTTTTTCCTTTAACAAGAGCTTCTGCCCACATGCAAATCCAGACATGGCAATACACCACAGTCACAGCACCACCTCCAGAGAACTTGTCCTACCATCCAGTCCAAAAGGACCTCAGTTCAAGTTGGTTCTCTGCCAGTCATGCTACATCATGTTAACTCTTACCCTTATATCCTAAGCATGTTACTCTGTCTTCTCTATTCAGTTAATTCTTGGAGAGCTGTTAACTTCTCTGCCTACACCACAGATTTATGCCTGGGGTCTGTTGCTCTTTTTTACCCATATGGTTCCTTAGAATCCTTATGTTAAGCTCAACAATTTGTTTTCTTAGTTCATGTCCATATGATCAAGGTTCACAGGCGGACCTGTCCTAGTTCTCCAGCAGGAGCTGCACAGAGAGCTGCTGTTTCAGGGGAATGCCCAATGAACCTCAGAAGCCTTGCTGCGAGGTGAGGTTCTTCTCCCAGAGTAACACATTGCTCTGTCACTGATAAACAGCTTGAAGGACAGAGCCACATCCCAGACACGTACCTGGGAGCTCCGCCTGCAAAAGACCGGGTGGACTTAGGCTTGACAGTAAGATCTGTGGGGTTTTTTAGTATAGTTCACAAATTAAATTATTAGTTCACAAAATAAATTATGAATATATTTCACCCATTCCTTCCCTTACCATCAATTTTCTTTCTTTGACACTCACCATCATCCTTTCCCTATGGCATGCCTTAATCTGTTACTGCGCCCTGATTTCCCTGTTCTTTCTTATGTCAAAAATCAAGAACAACTATTTACACATTTGCATACACAGAAAAAGCACCTTACGAGTTTTCAGAAGAAAGCACTCAGCTGTATTCAGGCATCTTTAAAAAACTGGCCCCAAGGCAGTAACTATTTACAGCAAGCAAAGGCAGGTACTTTGCTAAATAAAATGATTCCCTGATAACATCATTCCCGAGGTAGAGAGGGAGGAGAGCAGGGACAGGATAAGAGACTTTAATTGTCTCCCTTTTCCAGCAGGAAGCAAACAGAAGGAATAATTGTTAATCGCTGTTGCTAATTGCCGCCTCCCCCATCTGCAAAGCTTTCATTAGGAACTAATGGAAACTTAGAAGAGCCTGAATGGGTATATTGCTCTCTGGCTCCACAACTTTTTTCCTCTATAGCAGAAAGGGGGTAACTTTCCCACTGACATATTTTATACGGATGCTCAGAGCCTCTAGCCCTGCCACGTGCTCTCAGCCATGCCAGAGGAACACACTACTGTAAAGAGTTTAATGGCTTCCCAAATGTGATGAGCGTTTTGCTATTATTTTGTCTCTTATCTGCCCTGCTTATCTCAGGAGAGGGACACTTGTCTTCTAGGAGTGCACACTGCATGATTTTCTTCGATGAAAAGTCTTTTGGCATCAGCCCTAGAGCATGACTTAAGAAATGTGTCTCAAGGCCCATTTCTGCTACGGGTGGCCTAGAAAGACCCTGCCCTCAGGGGGTCTTCTGCTTTGTCAGGTTACCTGGGGATCTGCAGGAAGCCTGTGCACCTTGCACAGTGGAGAGTGAAAGTGGTTGCTTTTGTTATTCCCCACAGAAGACACTTGCTCAGATGAATCTCAGGACTGTAGAGAACTGGAGGGTGATGGCCAGTGGGCAGAACCCACCATAACAGGTGCTTCAGAACACCCGTTGCTGTTGTTCTGTCCCCACAATAGCAGGTCCTTGTATAACTAAATCGAAGGTCACTTCATCTGGAGCTGTATTAACTCTGAGGCTTAAAAAGAGAACTGACAAATCCACTTCTAATTCCCACCATTAATTATTGTGGCAAAATATTCACAAGCGTCTCTCTGTTGACAAGTTTTGCATCTCCTTTTATCAAGCCTTTTACCTCATCCAGCCTTATTAACTCATTCTTATTTTAATCAAATCTGGAGGCGCTGGGATGTATGTGGGATAGGAAGATGGCAGATCAGTACCGAGAGCTGTAATTCAGGAGCTGCCTTACCTTCTGCCAGCCACTGCAACTACATCATGTATCTGTCCATCTCTCCGTCTGTAAAATGTGCAAAGTATTGCGTACTTCACTTCAAAAATCTTGTGAGTTCCTGAGTCGTGAATAACTAAATATTATGACATATAAAAGCACAGGGTATAGATATATCATAGACTTCACACTTGTATTTCACACTCTCTATTACTGTGGCACTCCATGGTGACATGATACTTACCAAAGACTTCCTGGGAGCAGGTTTGAAATTTTATTTATTTTTTTTCAAGGCTAAAAACTGTTAAGCTCAGTGTTTATCTGCAATGGCAAGGGAAGGTTCTTAATGAATGGTAATGATAGGTTTCTAGTCATAAAAATAGCCTTTCCTATGCTGAAGAAAAAAAAATATACCCTATGAGATTTTTCTGGCATTAAGGCAGTCAAATTCTTTTTAAATAGTGTGAAAATTGACAGGTCATAAAAAATAGAGAGAACAGTCACCGGAGAGTGTACAATAATCTGGCAATATGGAAATTACAAATTTTAATATTTCCCCCTGAGTCAATGAAATATGCAAAGGAACAACTGCATAATACAGCAAGCTCTGTAATCCCTAGGTAGCTGGAGTTAGCAAGATACTCTATCCTGGTTGGTTTTTTCTTGGTAAATAACAAATCCACCAAATCACTTCAACAGTGAAGGACAGAAAAATCCTCTATGAAGTTCAGTTGTTGCACAAAGCTACTCCATCAAATATCCAAATTTAATGATGCTCTGGTAGTTTCTGATCTTGCTGAATTCTGATTGCAACATGAAAAGTCAGTTGGTCTAAATTTGTGCAGCTGCCATCAGCATTCATTTGCCGCAATGTATTTTCTTGGTGATCCATCAAACCCAGCTTTTTCTCCAGCAGAAACCAGCAAGCCATCTGAAACCGTGAGGAAGTCTGTCCCTGAACCACGCTCACCAGCTTGTGACTGGTTTTCTTTTTAAATCAAAACATTTTTCTTGCAAATTTGGAAGAAATCTAAATGGATATCAAATTCAAGATTCCTCCCTCTTTGGTAATAAAACTGCAGAGTAAAAGATCAATTCCTTATTATTAATGAGTGCAAAATATTTTGTTAACTAACGTCAGTCGCAAAATGATGACGGTGTTTTTTCCTGCAGCGTGTAAACCTTTGCTAGACAAACAGCAGCATCAAACTCACCAAGCAGATAGCTGTCTGTACAATGTGACCAAATGAGGTGTGCCTTTTGCTTAGGAACTTCTTTTTCCAAGAGTTTTTGTTTAGTGCCCTAAGCTGCACTTGGAATAACGGATTGCAGCAATTTCAGTACACAGCAGAAAACTCAGCCTGCTCGGGCTCCTGATCCAGAAGAGCACTTCAATGTGTGCTTAATTTAAGCATATACTTAAGGGTCTGAAGGGCTGAACAACACACTTATACCCCTCTAATTAATTACTCAAATCATGCTGCAATACGGGCCAGCAATGGGAGATGACTCAACCCATCTTTCCTTATTGCAGGGCCAAAAGCACCTCCAATGAGTGGAAAACTTACTTCTAACAGAGACACGGAGTTTGTCGATACTCAGAGTTAATGCAGGCATATCCTGGGCTAAAATAGAGAGGGAGGCACTAGCAAGACTGTCCAGAGAGTCTTGAATGAAGAAGTGATGCTGCGTATAGGCAGCGTTGAAATCAAACCATTGCCCTCAACCCCTTTCTGGTTAGCGTGGAAGGAGGTTGCGCCGTGAAAGGATGCTTCTGTTGCCCAGAGAGATGATGTTGACAGCTCAAGGCTGACCCACCTGAAACTAAAGTGGCTCCATACACAAGTGAAGGATTTTATAGTGTGCTGGGACTTGAGGTAGGGACAACATATCCATTATTGCAGAGGGGAAAGCAAGCTCCAAACAACAGCATGGACAGATGGGGTCTGACTGCAGCCAGCTGAGCCCTGATGAGGCTTTCCACGAGAGGAGCTGATCCTCTTAGCTCTGATCCAGGTTTGCTAAGCTCAAGGGAGCCTGCGATGAGACTTAGTATCATGCTAGTCTTGGCCAGGCAGTTTTCATCGGAGGCAGGGTTCAAGTGCGCCTGCCAGATTTTGTCATTCAAAGTTCCCATTGAAAAACTTCCTGTTCCCAGTGGTTCTGGCTGTAACCCTCCCAAACACAGGTGCTTCAAACAGAAAATTCTCCTCACACATCTTCCCTTTTAACAACAAAACTAACCTGCCCTCCACTGCTTGGGCTTAGAAGATTTCAAAAATGGTTTTGAAGCAAGTTTATTGTGTTCCTTCCCTCTCTCTACAAGCTACACTTTCACATTAAACGTGACAGCGTTACCCCTGGATCAACAAGCTAGAACAAATATAATCCCCCAGTAACAAGAGCATCCCTTTTTGGGGGGTGCAGGGGGAAGCAATCAATCCCTTACAGCGGCACGTGCCTAATGGAGCTGTCTCCTTCATTAGCTCTGGGCTCCTAATAACCACTGTCTTTGCCAAATGAGGGATGTGTTATGTCGGCCTCCTCTCCCTTCTTCTCTTCCTTTCCCTGACTTGTCAGAGGCATGCTAATTTATGTAATCAATTCATAGTACTGCTTAATGAATAGCTTTGAAGTCGTTAGATTCATCTGCTGGTAAAGGGGTTGATTGGTCAGCCTCTGAATCTTTTCCATTTTCTGAAGCTCGACGGTGTCAGCCAGCATAATTGCTTTAGAAACACCCTTGGGAGACACTTGGGAAGTAGCTGTACACTCCCCCTTTATATTAAAGTGCAAGACAAAGTGGAACAATAATAATACTTAGCATTTTTACTGCACTTTATATCATTAAAATGCTCCCCAAACATTAATTTCTGTAGTATGCCCAGAAAGTGAATCATTACTTCATTTATACAGAAGAGAGTCAACAGTAAAGACAGGAGGTCCTAAGCTCCTTGGATGTTGTAGCTGATGGGTACCTTTGTGCTCAGGAAGGCCAGCAGTAAACCCAGATTTACAATGCCCCTTCAGTACCCAACTCCTGTGAAAATCCCTGGGGAATGTGAGCTGTAGGTTTTTAAACCACACAAAAAGCAGAAATCGCCATTGGCTTGTAAATACTGGGAACACATTCAAAGATGTTATGAGCCTTTTCTTCTCAGGAACGTGGTCCTGATAGAGGCACACAGGCAGCCACTGACAATTTACAATTACTGTGCTTTGGGGCAATGAGATTTTTGATCTTGATTGACAGTTCTGTGGACGCTTCTCTTCTTGCCATCGAAGCGCTCTTCTGTCTTCACATCTAAGTCCTGATGTGCTGTTGATGGACATGGTGTACAGCTGAGCTCAACTCTCCTGCGTGATGTGCAGCGGGCATGAGGAAAAGAATTGTGGAAATGGGGCAAATGCTTGTCAAATTCCCACCCCAGTGCAAAGTATGGATCCTAGAAGTGTGCTCCAAGGGGTCCTGCATGGATGAATTTGATGCTTGGGTCAGGTACTCAAATGCATGCTCAGCCGCCCTACCAAAGCCTGCGTAGGTGCAGCCAGGGACAACCACCACAAAACACTGATTTAGCTAGGAGACGGTAAGGAGAGAGTGAGCTTTCCTTTCAGCTTGACTGTCTGCTACCAACAGAGCTGAGTACTACTTTAATTACTCAAAAACTTTCAAATGCATACAGTTTTGCTGTGCTTTATGATGTTTATTCAAGGGTTGCAGACTCTGCAGTGAGTTGTGATGCAGGGTGCCCGCTGGCCATACCATTTCAGTAATGACTCCGGCATTTCTGACAGAGACTAATAGCAGAAATTGTTATCAATGTTTTTGGCAAAATACTGCAAGCTAGAAATTGGATTTCCCTCCCTCCTGCATCCTCCTTCACTTGTTAATGAGCTACTTCTTCAAGGTACTGATGATAAAGCTGTAAAGTTAGATGGGCGATTTATTTTCTGGGCTTGAGACCCTAGACACAGTAACGTACAGTTGTTTATTTTAATACATCATTCATATAAAATTACATGATGCTTTACAGGTATAGCAGGAAGAAAAGTTTCCTTATCCTGGGGACCTGTAAGATGAGATATTGATGAGTTGCTAGATCAAGACGGACATGAGATGAAGGAATCTCACACTCCAGATGTAGGCCAGGGTGGTAAAGAACTGGTTTTGTCATGCATTACCTCTTAGACTTCAAGAAGTTGGGAGTAGACAGGACATTTCTTTCTAGATAGGGATATTTGGACTCATTTAACGTAACCGGATAGATGCAGTCTTTTCAATAGAATGATTATCCTGCTCTAGTTCAGCTGTTTAAAATCAGTGAGATGAATAATGCCCTGTTTCCCATTCCCTATTTCTCTCCTCCAGCTTGTAAAGAAAGCCAAGAGCTGCTGGGTCAGGCAGAGGTGTAGGTGTCTGCAGGTAGACTAAACGTTCCTACCTTGACCTTCATAGAATCATAGAATGGTTTGGGTTAGAAGGGACCTTTACAGGCCATCTAGTCCAACCCCCCTGCAATGAGCAGGGACATCTTCAACTAGATCAGGTTTCTCAGAGCCAGTCCAACCTGACCTGACCTGGGATGGTGCCAGGGATGGGGCATCCACCACATCTCTGGGCAACCTATGTCAGCGCCTCAGCACCCTCATTGTGAAAATTTTCTTCCTTATATCTAGTCTAAATCTGCCCTCTTTTAATTTAAAACCGTTACCCCTTGTCCTATCACAACAGTCCCTGCTAAAAGGGGGCTCATCTTCCCGGTAGTGCACGTTGACAGGTGCTATCAGGGAAGGACTGTGACAAGGTCTTGATTCTCTATTCCATGTAGTCAGGGATGGAAGCAAATATGTTCCGGAGTGGAGACAACTCAGACGTGGGCTTTCAGCAGACAGGAACAGTGATCCTAGGTGGCTTTTTTCCCCTACTTCTTTTTTCTTTTTGTGCTCTCCTTTTATTTGCTGGAAAGGCACAGCACTGCTCTCCCCATTTTGCTTCTGGGGGAATGGAGGCAAAAAAAAGATGTGACCTTCTCATGGTGCTTGCATACAGGGCTCTGCAAGCAGATCACACAGGGGCAATATCTGGTTTTCCAGGGAAATGATGCAATGCCAGCCTACAGGCGGGGGATGCACCTTCTCACAGGGGCCCTCGGTGTATGTATATCCCAACAGAAACTTGGGCTAGTCAGACCTCCAAGGTCACCATGTGACACTCGTGGAGGGAAGAGGCAGTGACACAAGGTGAACTTCCATCTGCGAGGGAGCACAAGGTGAAACCAGAATGGACAAGGGTCATGCTCACCACAACAGGGACAGCCTGTGTGGGTCCTGGCCACCACTTTGGTCTTTCTACCTCCAGGGAAGTTAAACCTCACTGGTCTTGTTGCAGTCTCCAGCCCATGCTGCCCCAGACTTTCAACATGATAGCACTTTGCCAGCCCTTCTGTATTGTTCATCCAGCCCCAGTGTTAATCTTCAGACAAATTTAAACAAGAAAACCACCACCACTGTACGGCTCTGCCTTCATCATGAGAGCATTTTAGTTTCTTGATGGAATACCAGATCTCTTCACCTGCAGTATCTCATGTAATTACTGACAGAATTGAGAGGAAAAACTTTGAGTTAACTTCTTGTCCCTGCTGCTTAAAAAGTCCAAAGGACCCTACTGCACTGTTATTATTTTGCAAGAAACTCCTTTAATGCATGGTTTATTTGTTTTGATTTATAGAGGGAGACAGCAAAGCAGTTGTCACCTTCTTCCCATGCAGACATCAGGTCTGGGCAGAGGCAAGAGGTGAGTGGTGCTTGGTGACAGGTTATTGCCAGGGTTGAGATATGGGGCCTTTTTGTTTTATTCTCCACCTAAATTAGTTACTGCAAAGAGATTTCCCTGGAGGAAAATTAGTTTCAATATTTATTTCCTACCTGACACTTTATTATTCTTTTATTGAGTGGAATGTGTGCTTTCTCTTTCAGAGCAGGTTTTCATGCAGAGCTTGCTATAACCTGCCTTCACTGTTTTGGTTTATAAACTCATGCCAAATGCCTGTTACAGCTGGCCACGCAGAATGGATAATTGTTTGGGGGCTGACCGCTTGTCCACCCTCAAAAATAAAGATAATGCAAACATCCAGTTCAACTTAACCCAAGATGGAAATAGTTTTTTATATTTCTTTCATAGCCAAAAAAAGAAAAGGGCTGGGGAGACCTAACACAGAATTCCTATGAATGGTCAGAAATGCTTAATTCAAAGTGTTTTATCTATAGTTTGGTCATTTGTAACAATAGGAAAGCTAGACTGAAGTGTCCTTCATAAACTGGGGAAGGGAACAGCTCAGTGTGCATACACTCAGGTTTTGGAGACTACAAAATCTCAGGCATTGTCCACTGCTTCTCTCTGCCTGGGAGGATGTAAATGCTTGGTAATATTCTGCATCTGCTTTTTTCAATCTCTCCTCCTTGTGTCTCTCCGCTTTGTACAAAATGTTCAAACATGCGTTGGAGAGGGGCTGGAGACACGGCCTTGAGGGCAGTGACTCCTGAGCACCAAGGGACATATGCTCTACAGTAGCTCCGTCACAGGTTTTCCCACCGTCGGGCTTTGCCTGGGAGGGGCATACGAGTGTTGCTGAAGCATAAGATTTGTTTTGCATGGTGGCCCAAGGTCCCTGGCTCTGGAAAAAAAACCAAGGCCGTTCACATGCATGGTGTGGCTCCAAGAGGAGAAAGCAACACCCTTCCCTGAGTTACTTGTCAGCCTTTCCATTAAGAGAGGATGAATGTGATTTCAAATCTCTGCAGGTCAAGGAAATTGAATCCCGGTCTACCACCTCACTGCTGGATTACAAGAAAATAGCTGCCATCATGTTGGTTTTGCAAAGGGCTGCAGGGTGAAACCACGTTTCAGCTGAAATTTCAGCAATTTCTGTTGTCACAAGCAGTATTCAGTTTGCAGCTCATACCTTGCTTTGTTCTTCCTGTAGCTGTCGGAGGCTCCTGTGGGAGATGCTTCTCTCCTGGTGAAACGATCACTGGGCTTCAGGAGACCTGTTGTCTACTCCTGCCAATAACCAGTTTTGGGCATATTTATTTTCATAAATTTTTTCATAAATATTTTCACATTTACATGTTCACTTTTCCTACTTTTCGATAGTTACAGTTAATGTCTTCATAGAATACTTGAAATCTAAGTAAAAAAGGTAAGACTAATAATTTGCTAGTCATACACCCTCATTGTTAGGGCTTAAGTGGTTTAAGTATCACATGGTAAGCCAAAAGCACTCCACCTTCCTAATGCTATTGCTTCAGCAGTTCCTTTGAATTTCAGTAATTTGGCTGCCTCTGGTCCCTCCTTTATCAAAATATGTGGTGAGCACTTAAAAGTAACCCCTCAAATATGGAGAATGAACAGCTCCTATGGTACTTTTCCTCAAAATGCATCGTAGGGCTAACCAAAGATATACTGATTTCAGGCATTTATAGGGTTATAGTAGGAAAGATTTAGCAAGAGAACGTTTATAATAGAGCTTTCTCACAAAATAACTGTATGCAGGACAATGTAATATTAGAGAGTATTTCAGAGAGGCCTTTACATTAAGAATGTCATCTATTTTCATAATGGAAATATAAGAGTTTCTGCTGATGTTTTGGAGACTGAAATGTGTTTTCCTCCTCCCTGAGCTGATTATTTTTTCTCACTTTGGCATCTTATTTGTATCGTTTCTTCTTATACAATTTTATTGTGACATCTGGCTGCAAAATAAAAATGTAGCCTACAGGAAAACTTAGAATTGTGTTCCCTTACAGTGCATCAGTCAGACAATAAAATAGCCATCACTAGAAAAGTGTGTTTACAAAAGCTATTATTTGTAAGTAGAAAGTTTTGTTCTGGCTTTACACCCAAATGAATGCAGAGGGACAACTTTTCAGATGGTGTAAGCTGGCTTCACGATGGCTCTACCAGTTTTTGCAAGCTGGAGATCTGTTCACAAGGCCTCCTTTCCTTTCTGCCACTTGTTCTGAGAGCATCTAAAAATGCACCTCTGTTGGGTGTGTACGGGGTTGGTTTTTCCGGTTTGTTGTTTTTTGCGCATGTGTGAGGGTCATCTTTCACTGTGTTCATCCCGCTGTTCCTTCTCATCCTGTGGGCAACTCCACTGACCATCTCATGGTCATAGTGATTTAGGCAACCATTTCTGAAAGAAATACTAACTTGGGCTTCAACATCCTCCTTCAAAAACTATGAACAATACTACTAAAAGGTCAGTGGGAGAGTTAATACTGCATTAGAAGCAGTTCAAAGATTGCTATCTCCAAGTGTTAATACATTAATTTAATGTAGGCTTAGGAAAAGAATGAAAGCAGCGTGATTATCTTCTTACAAATTGGTTACATCCATACAGATGGTACAGAGGAAAACGCAGGCAGATCAAAGGACAATTTTGACAACAGACTTGCTAAACAAGTTGTTTTAGCAACTTGTTATGAAGCAAAAGAAGGAGAGACTTGCCTGGAGGCCCCATTGCATGAAGAACACGTTGCAGAACTTTGCAGATCAAGAGGAACTGGTTTGAGAAGAGGTTGTCTGGAGATGGTAACCCTGCTCTATTCACCTCATGGTGCTAGAAATGGATTATATCATAGTACTGCCATGCACTGAGATAGAACACGAACATACAGATGAAATGGCACCTACCTGAGCTTGCCATTATAATCAATGGAAGGAAACAAATACTTCCCAAGGACAACTTACTTTGAACGGTCAGTTTAGGATGAAGTGAGGTGTGCACAACATCTGTTTGCCTCCACTGGCCCAGAAAAGAAGATAGGTGATTAGTGACTAGTCCAGATGGAGATATCTCCATTATTGTTCTCTCAGTGGAAATGAATCTAGTCAGGATTTCCAGAATGGCTGACACTGATCTTTTTCAAGGAGAGGTGATTAGACAAGACAAAAACCTAAATCTACGTATAACTTCCATATTCTCCTGGTAAAAATAAAGAGAGAAAGGTCAGTCCAGCTCAGTTACTTTAGCAACAAGGTGTAGAAGTTGGATGCCTCAAAGTAAATGGGATGGGGTCAGCTTTGAATCCCTACACACAAGGCGTGATTCATCTGTTTCAGCACTGCTGTTGGGTACTGCCTGGGATGCTGTAGGATGTAAGTAAGTGTGAGCATGCCAGACATGACCCGAGACTAGAGGGGATCTGTTCCCTTTCAGAGCAGCAACCAGAGACTTGGCAGGACATTCTGACTGGGCTCAAGTGGCACTTGCTACCTCTGTTTAGACAACTGGGTTGAGTCCCTAACTTTTAAGCAGCAATGATGACAGTCTCTACGTGTGGGCTGAGTATCTGTGGTCCTATCACAGCCAGAGGAGACCCCATCACTACAGTCCATGCAGTCCTAAAAATTACTTATCTATTTATTTCACCAAATGAAAGTGTTAGCCTTGCTGCTGCTGTTCATCTACTGACTCTGCTGAGTGTAAAGAGAATTTATATACTCAGCTCCCATGGCATTGTCTGCATTACAGTGTCTGCATCCTGCCCCTGCATCTCACAGGGCAAATGTGATTGCTGCGACAGTAACTCATGTGATCTTTACAGCTTGGGAGAGTGTTGGGAGCTTGGTAGGACTTAGGCAAATACAGTATAACACAACATGAATTTTTATGTCATTCAGAGATGCTATTTTGCTTACCAAGAAAGTTCACGGGCTCATGATATTTATAGTGATTTCTTCCACAAAGAAACTGGAGGTACCCTGCAGTGTGAGGTCTGGGCAGGAGATCATTCCAAAATATTTTGTCTGGAGGCATCTGTAGCCCATCTCAATTCATCTTGTCAAGGTTATGTTTTTTTCTGAATCATATCACGTAGTAATGTTCACTATGACCACAGCTCAAATAAATCCATGTAATTCAATTTTCTGCCAGTAATTATCTGCTCATCTGATTCTGATTGTGTATATCAGGGTAATTGCACTAATGTCATCAAACTTACACAAGCCTAATCAGAGTGTCTCTTGATCTGAGATAAGCCCCGGAAGATGTATGACTTGACCTCTTTTACTCAGTTCATCCTTACACGAAATGGAGATGATGGATCAACTCTACTGGGTTGAATGCAAGCAAACTGACCTAAAAAGTTCTTTCCTTCCTAACTCATGATCTTGTTGAAGGTTTTAGTCAGGGAAAATTTATGTCTTCAGAGAGAAATAAGACTGCAAGGCCCAAGCCACACTTTGTCCAGAAAGAGGAGCTAAAGACAAGAGGTGGGGGTAGCAGAAGCAAAGAGGATAAATTATTCTGGAGGTATTTTACATTGGGAAATGATGCAGGTGTTTCCAGGAAGACCTGCATGGTTTCCCCTAAGGTCCTAAGTCTGTTCCCTGCATATAGATATGTTGTGTCAGTTGAGATGCCTGAGGATGCCATGCTCAGGACTCCAGCTGATGTTATAGAAGGGTAGAGATAGAGCACTGCAAGCCCCTTTTGGCTGTCTCTGATAACCAGAGGCTTAGATAACTATGTCTACACAACTGAATCAAACCTTTAGGATCTGGAAAATCTAAAGCTTCTTGGAATCATGATTCACAGCTACTGGGAAAACCTTAACAGATATCATACAATAGTTGCATTCAGTCCAGTATGGTTTGCAGAAGATTTCACTCAAGGTATCAACTCTTTGAGGCAGGTATTTTATTTTGCTCATTTTCATGCAACACACCTAATTACCTCAAGTGCTTATAACATTCCAGTAACTGTCATGGGTTCAGGCTAATAACTCCTCTTTCATAAAGGAACCTACACGTAGGGAAATAGATACTTCATCAAGGTACCAACCAGTAAAGTATGCTTCAAAACTCTGAACAAACAGAAAAAGACTTCACAATGTGGGCTACTACAGACACATGTGTGTTGCTGCCATTGGTTTCAATGGGTTTTATCTTCATGGCCTGTACGGGGAACAAACTTGGAAACCCATGTTACTCAGAAAACATAGTTAATAACCTGCAAAGCCAGGTATTTTATTAGCTATTTATATCTCTGCAGCTGGGGAATTGATCTAATCACAGAAAATCTTAACTAATGACAAATAAACAGGCTTGTGGCTATCTACTTTCAACCATCCAGCTTCTTAAGTTTATCTGAGTTGCACTTCAAAAGCCTTTGGCGATTCTGTCAGTACAGATGCAGGCATCACCAATGCAAGTGAGCTAATGGGTGACGTCAAGACTGGAGGCAGCCTGGGCTGCAGTGATCATGCACTAGTGGAGTTTGCAGTCCTGAGGGTTAGGGGGCAGGTGAAGAGTAAAGTCAGGATCCTGGATTTTAGGAAAGTAAGCTTCAGCTTGCTTTTCAGGGGGTTGGTCAATAGGACCCCTGGAAAACTGCCCTCAGGGACAAGGGGAGCAGAACAGAGCTGGCAGATCTTTAAGGACACTTTCCGTAGGTGGCAAGAGCTCTTGATCTCCAGGTGTAAGAAATCAGGAAAGGAAGGCAAGAGACCTGCATGGCTGAGTGGAGACCGGCTGGGCAAAGTAAAGGGTAAGAAGGAAATGCACAGGCAGGGGAAACAGGGACAGGTATCCTGGGATGAGTACAGGGACATTGCCTGGTTTTGTAGGGATGAGGTCAGGAGAGCCAAGGTGCGGATGGAGCTGAACTTGGCACCAAAGGATCCAAAGAATAATAAGAAGGGCAGGTATGTCAGCCAGAAAAGGAAGGTCAAAGAAAGTGTACCCCCCATGATGAACAATACTGGCAGACAGGTAATAATGGATGAGAAGGCTGAGGTACTGAACGACTTCTTTGCCTCCGCCTTCACTGGCAGTGTCTCTTCCCACACCTCTCGAGGCGATGGCCTGCAAAATGGGGACTGGAAGAACAACATCCCTCCCACTGTAAGAGAAGGTCGGGTTCGAGACCACCTGAGGAACCTGAACATGCACAAATCTATGGGATCTGATGAGATGCGCCCCAGAGTCCTGAGGGAATTTGATGGTGTAGTTGCCAAGCCACTCACCAGAAATTTGAAAAGTCCTGGCAGTCAGGTGAAGTTCTTGGTGAATGGAAAAAGGTAGAGATAGAGCACTGCAAGCCCCTTTTGGCTGTCTCTGATAACCAGAGGCTTAGATAACTATTCTCCATTTTTAGAAAAGGTAGCAAGGAGGACCCTGGGAACTTGTCATGGCCTGAAAGGAGCCGTTTAGGACGACCTCCGTCCCCTTGGGACCAGCGACCAGATTCGTGATCCCCCTGGATTGAATTAAGGTGAAATGACACCAGCCAACCAATTTAACAATTTAATAGTAAACTAAACAATATAACTAGACCAACAAGTCCCGTGAAACATGTCTTTCATGGTTTGGCAAAGAAATGAGGGGAAAGAGAGAGACAGACAGACAGACAGAGACAAAGAAGGTATCACCACCCATGGATCCAGCGGCGTCCCGTTGGTCCTCTTGATTCTTGTTGTTCCTGGGTGGTGGGGGTTCCCCCCAGTCACTGTGAACACCGCCTTTTATACTTTTTAGTCCTGCTTTTTTCACTCTGGTTGCCCGAGGAAACAGCACATTCTTAGTGCCCACGTGGCACGTTCTTCTCGCATGCTTGGGTTGTTGCTTGTCCGGTGCCCTCCTTAAGTGCCGTACTTAAGGCTCCATTCCAGTTTCGGTTCTTCTCATGATGCAGTGTTCCCTGGGCTGAGCCATTTGTGCAGCTCCTCCCAAGTCATCTCTGTGTAGATAAGGATCTGTCAAGGTGAGATGAAGCTGAGTTGATTCACAACTCCCTACACCTTGCCTTTGTGCTCCGAAACCGGTCTAGTCCAGGTGATATTTACCACTATGCCTGTGCTGTAGCTCTGCTCTGCCAGTCTCTGCACCAAGAAACGTTTAAGGCAAAGTCCATGTGTCGGTCCACCACAGAACTACAAACCCATCAACCTCACCTCTGTGCCGGGAAGATCATGGAACAGATTCTCCTAGAAGGTATGCTAAAGCTCATGGAGGGCAGGGAGGTGATTCAAGGCAGCCAGCATGGCTTCACCAAGGGCAAGTCGTGCCTGATCAACCTAGTGGCCTTCTAGGATGGAGTCACTACATCGGTGGGCAAGGGAAGAGCTACCAATGTCATCTGTCTGGACTTCTGTAAAGCCTTTGACATGGTCCCCCACAACATCCTTCTCTCTAAATTGGGGAGACATGGACTTGATGGGTGGACTGTTGGGTGGATGAGGAATTGGTTGGATTGCCACATCCAGAGGGTAGTAGTCAATGGCTCAATGTCCAGATGGAGCTGTTGTTGTGCCCTTCAGGGGTCCATATTGGGACCAGTACTGTTTAATATCTTCATCAATGACATAGTGGGATCAAGTGCACCCTCAGCAAGTTTGCAGATGACACCAAGCTGAGTGGAGCGGTTGACACGCCTGATGGACGGGATGCCATCCAGAGGGACCTGGACAAGCTCGAGGAATGGACCCCTATGAACCTCCTGAGGTTCCACAAGGCTAAGTAAGTGCAGGGTCCTGCACCTGGGTCAGGGCAACCCCCAGTATCAGCACAGGCTGGGGGATGAAGGGATGGAGAGCAGCCCTGCCCAGAAGGACCTGGGGGGACTGGTGGATGAAAAGCTGGACATGAGCCGGCCATGTGCGCCCGCAGCCCAGAAGCCAACCGTGTCCTGGGCTGCCCCCAAAGCCGCGTGGCCAGCAGGGCGAGGGAGGGGATTCTGCCCCTCTGCCCCGCTCTGGGGAGACCCCCCTGCAGTGCTGCGTCCAGCTCTGGAGCCCTCGGCACAGGAGAGACATGGACCTGCTGGAGCGGGGCCAGAGGAGGCCCCAGCAACGCTCCGAGGGCTGGAACAGCTCTGCTGGGAGGACAGGCTGGGAGAGCTGGGGGGGCTCAGCCTGGGGCAGAGAAGCTCCGGGGAGACCTTCCTGCAGCTGCCAGGGCTGAGAGGGGGCTTGGAAGAAAGTTGGGGACGGACTTTTTAGCAGGGTCTGTAGTGATAGGACAAGGGGTAACGGTTTTAAACTGAAAGAGGGCAGATTCAGAGTGGATATAAGGAAGACATTTTTAACAATGAGGGTGGTGAAGCACTGGCCCAGGTTGCCCAGAGAAGTGGTAGACATGGAAACATTCAAGGTCAGGCTGGATGGGGCACTGAGCAACATGATGTAGTTGCAGATGTCCCTGCTCACTGCAGGGGGGTTGGACTAGATGGCCTTTAAAGGTCCCTTTCAACCCCAAAATTCTATGATTTTATGATTCTATGAGACAGACGTGTCCAGGCTGATTGCACATTCAACCTAACCTGCAAACCCTTCCAGATCAATGAACAGATATTTAACTCATTTAAAAAGTGTTACAAAGGTGTAAATTGATACTAGAAGGTTTACAAAGATAGGGCTTTGAGAATACACATTCTGATCAAATACTTGGGTTTTTTACTTTATAAAGTGCTTGAACTTGCCAATATTTCAGCATCAAGAATTGGTATCTATCTGCAAGATGAGGTGTAGTTTAGCACAACTTATTGAGCTAGCACAGTGATAACAGTGTAAATAATTAAATATACCTAAGCTAAATATATATCTATATGCATATTTATAAATGATGCAATCTTACTTTTTCTATGGTGCAGTCATAGCATTTAATTCAGAGATTAGTACCAAAGGAAAATCTTTTCCCAGTGAGTTAAACTAACACTGTGTAATTTAATTAACCAGCTGATATAAATATGGAGCAGTGTAGTCTTGGGCTGTAGAATTTTTGATACTAGCAGAAATACACTGTGGATTTTTCAGTGTCATATTTGCTGACATTTTTCTTAATAAGCTTATTGAGTGAAGCTCATTGAAACACATGATCTCCAGTGACTTTCCCGTTTAGTTTTACTGTGGGTTTGGATTTTTCCATTTAAGGCCATTTGAAATCCCAAATGGTCTCAATCAAAGGGACTTTCACTTAGAAGTAAGTTGCTGCAGCTTCCTGAGCTCCCTTAGAAATCAACTTATCCAAATCATGGCACTAAGCAGGGCAAAAGTATTTAATTTTGGACAGTCAGGAAATTGACTGTTACACACCTTTGGTGCTACAAATTTTGCTGGTAATTTCTGATTTTGAAGGTCTTTTGGAGGATTCACAAAGCCCTTGAGACTACTATGAAGGAACACAATATTGTTTCCTGCTGCTAACTAAAGTAAGTGCCTGAAAGATTAAGCATAGAGGGAAATTTTGCATTAGAATAGGTTGACAAGATAGATGACACATTAAGAATTCATCCAGATCACCAACAAAGATCTGAGTAAATCTCAAACAGCAAACAAGATAGATGACACATTAAGAATTCATCCATATAACAAAGATCTGAGTAAATCTCAAACAGCAGAAATCTCTACTGCAAACCACACTTTCATGCCTCTAAATCTGAATCTCATATATCAATCTCACATCATTCTCTTTTTCCCAACTAAGATAGCTTCATTGGACAGAAGAATTGAGAAACTGTATTTCCAAGAAGCACATAGTTAGATGCTCAGATGCAAAAGTTATATGTCAAACTCCTGTGTTCAAGTCACAGGTAGGTTAGAAGCATTTCTGTTTGATTTTAAAGCAAACTGGGTTTTAAAATGAAGATATTCCTCCCTCTATTGCTTTTATTATTTCCTGTAGGAAAATACTCAACATAATTGTGCACTGGAAAATCAATTCCATTTCACTCCAGAGAAGTTTTGTGTTCCACCAAGACCATTATGGGAAAGGATCTGTCTTGAATGTATATTAATTTGGCAAGTGCTCCAAGACATTCTTTGTCTGATACAACTAGGGATTGATCACATCCATTCATGAAAAGACATGGGATATGGCCATTGGTAGCCAACACCACAAACACAACTCATGTTGATTCTGGAGTTCAAGAAGACGGGCCAAGTAGTGCAGCAAGGTATGAGTGCAAGAGTGGCTCACTCTGCAAATCCCACACCACTGCTTACCAATCTCAGTCAAACCCAGAAGACACTTCTTCAGCTATTCCTACCTTTCAGGCAGTTCTTTTGACAAAAAAATAGGTTTTCTAACTATATGGGAAAGAAGAAATCAGATGATATACTGATATACTCACTCCTCACAAGATTCTAACTATATGGGAAAGAAGAAATCAGATGCTGAATGTCATACTTGGTCATCTTCCTACCTGCCTGTTTCAGTTCTATAGGGGAATCTAAGGGATGGTAAATTTACCTACTCACTCCTCACAAGTGTAGCAAATAAAAGAAGTCATTCCTGGTCTTAAAAAAGGAGCTGTAACTAGACGGGTATTGGTTTATCTGTCCCCTTGCCTTCTTTCTTCCAGCAGTTCCTTCCCTCTCCCTGAAAATACTACCCATCTCACTAAGAGGAATGACAAACGCCCAGGAAACAGAAAGGCAAATGCATCCCCGCTGCAAACTAGCCACCCTGTAGATCACACGAACTGAAGGCTTCACGTCTCATGAAGACAACGCAGCGCATCCCTCGGGACCGGGAGGTTGTTTTGCTACAGGACGCAGCGGGCTCGCTGGGTGTGTTAATGATTCATGCTCACTTTGCCAACACATAACCTATCGTAATCGTATGGAACCAGCGTACAGCGGTACTTGAGACACATTTGTCCAGCTAATAGTTTGACTTCATCCGAAATGTTTCATTGGGTCACTGACCTATTAATTGTAGGCAGAGTGCAGGAGATAATATATAGTCAATACACTCCTTTCTTCACAGTTACCAGGCAACCTCCTCCAGCTCTGCACAGCGCTGCTAATACTTTTCCTCTCTTCCCGCTGCAAACTTAGCGATGGAGAGCGCGTGTTCACGAGAGCATCGGAGGGTAAGAGGCAAGGCAGAGCATATTTAAGTTAGATGGCTTTTTACAGGCATTAAACAATGCACTCCTGTAATAAACGACTATGCCAGAGCTAATACTCAATAAACAGTGTGCTTTATAAGCAATTAGGGACTCACATTGTGGAACAGCCATTTCAGTGGAACGTACACTACTGCCCTAACAATACTTAGGAAGATAAGTGGCTTGTTAAAAGCATCATAATTCTCCTTTAAAAATCAATTAACAGTTTGGTGCATTTTTTTTGGTCTATGGACTGCTGGGTGCCTTATTCAAATGAGGATGAATCCAGGGAACTTCTTCTCATGTTCTATTAACTGGCTGCTGTTTAACCCCAAAAAGTGCAACTGGAAGCAAACCTGCAAAATAAATAAATAAAATTATATAACCATAGTCAAGTTCAACTGTTTTTCAGCCCAAGATTCAGCTGAAGATGCTCAGATGAGTCAGATAAACACATTTTCTCTGAGCAAAGGAGAAGCCAGAGCACATTGTAAAATTATTTCCTTTGTGTTTCCTGGTATTTTTTTTCTAAATTAAATTAATTAATAATCTCTTCCCCAAATCATGCTTGGTTAAGTAGCAGAGGTTTAGTTTAGAGAGGTTTGATTGTGATTTCTACACAGACAGACAGTACACAGTCCTTTTCCTGAAGATACAGAATACGTCTTCCTTCTCTTCTAAAGAAACCTGCTTTATGGGATCCCTGGGAAAGAACAATCTATCAGGGCACCAAGCACAGAAAAGAGGGTGAGAAAGTCATGGGAGAGGAACACCCTGGCCATGCCTCCCCTCCATCACTAGCAGGCAGGGCACGGCTAGCAGAAAGGACCAGATGTTCTCCTCTTTTCACCTCACAAAGCCAGAGATGTTTTCAGCCACTCCTACTTGCAAAGGCTTTACCAGAGCCCTTTTCTAAGTGAGACTGAATACTTTCATCCTCTCTAAATATTCACAGGATTATTTCTCTCAGCCCAATCTTATGCAGTCCTTATTTCTCCCTGAGGAGCGATGTGGTCTCCCTGCCATCAATTTCCTATCAGCCCTTTATAAATGCCTTCTTTCTTCCCTCCCTGATTAATTATTAAACTACTAAATCAAATGCTGCGTCCAGGAGTTTGTAAATCAAAACACAACGTCCACCTGCCTCTCCCCAAACGCTGAGCCGTGTGAGCTTTGTTAGGGGAAGGTCAGTGGCTGTTATCTGTGACCTTCCCCTTCGCACCAGCAAACCCACTCAGCAAACAACTATAAGAAGAGGGAAGATTTTGGAAGAAGATAAAGAAACATTACTGGACTTCAGTGCAGGATTTCTGTTCATAATTACAGCACATACTAAGCATGCACTGGGATTGTCTTTGGATAACCACTACGGTTCATGTGTACTTTTCAAATGCAAGTAATTGCAAAAAAATTTGTACAGAGTTTATCATCCTGCTGGACTGTGCTGATCTCACGATGAACGTACACTTAGACTGCAGAGCCTCAGAGGTGATATAAAGGCATATTGTGCTGTTCTAGATGGGACACAGAAATGGAAAGCGAAGGATTTCAGAATCAGCCTTCGGCAGGAATGGTGGTGTAACATGGGCTGTTCGGAGAAGTGTCCAAGGTGTAATGCTTGGATTAAACTAGCTAGAGAAGTGTTTTTCTCTCATCTACCATGGAAAACTTCACGCTTCTCAGAAAGAGATGTAAAAAAATTAATACTTTGGCTGCCTAAAAGTCAAACAGTTTAATTCCCCCCATTGCCAGGGCTGCAGAGCCAGCTGGCTTTTCCCTGCCTTCCTCTCCATCCCCCAGCCTGCCCCAGAGCAAGAGAAATGCGGCTGGTTGCAGTGGTTTTGCTTTATAAAGCCACTTCTCCCTAACTCCTGTTTTAATCTCTACACTGTAAACTCGGAGAGCAATTGAACAGACTGAAAACTGCGAGGTGTTGCGATCCAACGGGGTCCCACAGCTGCTCCAGGCTGGAGGCGTGTGTCTCGCGAGTGTGAGTACATGTCAAAGCATATACTTTTTCAATCTAGAAAATTTCTCTTGTCCATGTCCAGAATTTTTTCTTCTGAATAAATAGAACCTTCCACCTAAAAACCAAATGAATGGCACTGCTGAAGTCATACACACACAAGCCCATATATAAAAATCAACCCAACAACCATTATAAAGGTCAATAGAGAAATCTGACTTTTAAGCTAAGAGAAATATATGTAACAAAAAAACGTTTGCAGATACCACCTGAAAAAAAAAAGCAGTCTATCTCCTGATTGCTTTTTTCCTCCATTGCTTTTTTAAATTTATTTTTTGTTTAATTCGCCTCTGAATGGTCTTATTGGCAGGTCAGAGAGGAATTCATAGCATTTCTTGGGTGAAGTGATCCTGAGCGGTCCAGGGACCAAAATTAGACCAAGTGTGTCCAGACCATTACAATACTGAACTGAAGAGAGCTGGCTTCTTGCTGTCTGCTGCCTGGCTCCTCTATGCTATGAATCTTTCATTGGTGCTTTTGTTTCAGCCAAGGGAGGGAGAGAGAGAGAGAGAAATGTCACAAAAGCAATATAAAATGGACAGATGTAATACTTACTAGACTGTTCTCATAAAAAAATCTGCATGCATATTTTATCTGTTCTAGAGATCCTCAGCCAAGTTTCACAATATCTGCACTTTTATCTCAGGCAGGCCAGATCCTGTTCAAGAGGAATTAAAAGGCTGTTTGGGACCTTGTAAGTGAAAAAGGAAGATTTTAATTAGCTTCAGAGAACTTTGGAGCATGCTTTCACCTTGTTACCAAGGTAGCAAAACAAGAATAAGGCACGTTAGCGTCTATAAGCATTTTTATACTAATTGCCTATGAAAAATTGCATTTAAGTAACAAAATTAGAGGGTTTTAAAATTTTTGATGGGTTTCTAGCCATGGCAAGAATTAAGCTGTCAGGTCTCACAACATTTTTCCTTACCAGGTCCTACTACCTTTTTAGCCCTGGTTTGTAAAAGAAAAGTACATGACTCCTACCCTTGCCTTTTTTCCCTTCCATGGACCTGCTGCATTTAGAGGATCTGAATTCAGCAAGGTTTGAGGATGGACATGCTGTCCCTGGCCTCCAGACCACTGCTATCCTCAGTCCGTTGTCACTGGAGAGCTTTGCAGGGAGCACTTCAGCTGTCGGTCAGGTATTGCTCAGGGAAGTGTCTCACCAACATTGAAGATATTTCATCTTTTTCAAGGCCAGCCTCTTAGGGGTCAATATTATTAAGATTTTTTCCATAGTTATGAATAGAACTGAGTTATTTTCTCTTCTTCTCTCTTTTCTCTTCTTCTCTCTTCTCTTCTCTTCTCTTCTCTTCTCTTCTCTTCTCTTCTCTTCTCTTCTCTTCTCTTCTCTTCTCTTCTTCTTTCAAAACTGGGTAAACTTTTAAGATGTAAAATCATACAAAAAGGAAAGACCTGCTGGTCTATTTCCTCCAGATACAAGTGACAAAAAGAGTTTTTTCCAATTTTGTCTATTGTCTGGCCTATTTCATCCCAGCTGAAGAACTTCTCCTGGTCTTCTTCACCCTCATTTTGTCTTCTATATGACTTCCAAGATAGCTACTGCTGACAGGCCTCTCCTCTCACCTTTGAGACATGAGCATCCCTTAGTCATAACTCATCTACACCTCTCAGTCAGTGGCATCATCATCTCAAGCATTCACAGTCCAACCTAGAAAAAATCTCTTTGGCTCCAGGCTTCCTGGCTCCATTGAGCGTGGGAAGAAGCCCTGTTATTGAAGAGCACTCAAAAATGTGTAATCTTCCCTATATAAGGCCTCCCTGGATGTTGTCTTTTTCTTAAACAACCCTTTGTGTATGAGAAAGTCAAGTACACTGGTGTCTCCATTATGGGTGTCTATCATACAGGACCTTCAATTCCATGGTTGGAGACACAAGATGAGAGTCGATCTGCTCTAGATGGCTAATGGAGAAGAATTGGCATTTCCAGGGCAAGGTGCAGCTGACTTCTTTTAGCTGTTTAAGTAAACAGAAGATGAATTAGAGATGAATTGCACCCTGAAAAAACATTAGTGAGCTCCAGCGGAGGCTACGGATACCAAATCTTTACTGAATGAGACCCCTCCCAAATGCTGGTAATGACAATGAACTGATGCATAAACAAGGAAGTAAGATAACCCCAAATACTGTGAAGTGTGTATAAGTATATCGCTTGGATGTTCTAGTTTGAGACCTGTTCCTAGAACAGTTTGTTTACACCTGTCTGAGGATAAGAGTTTTTATACCTCATTGACATCCTGTTCTGCCAGAAGAGAGAGGCTGTGACACCCTTATGAATGACAACCTGCTACTCACATTTAGTTTTGTAAAAAAACTTCCTTCATTTTAATAATGAAGGATGTTCATTCCAGCGTGAATGTGATTGGTCAGAGGGGAATTTAGCAAAAACTATAACTATCAACATTGATTAGTCATTCAGACTGATCGCAGTCCAGTTTGATGGCACACCTTAGAAATTAAAACTATTAAGAAACAAAACCTATAGTATAAAGCCATGTTCAAAATTACCTACTAGTCAGAGTGAGCATCCTTTTGGGAGCAATCAGCTCTGGATTCATCCCACATAATCCTGCAGCATTTAACGAGGGCATAGCTAATTATCCTAGGCACCCTGTCGAGCAGGAGCTTGCCACCTCTAAGACTCTCCAGTGAACCGGAAAGATAACTAAGAAAAGCTAGACTATAGTAAATAGATGGAAATTTGTTCCTCAGGGTCTACCTCTCCAATGTAAAGTTTCTATAGGGTCTGAAAATTGAAGAAGGGTTTGAAACCCCTACTCTGAAGTGACCAGAAAGAAACACGGTCCCTTGGATTTGACTTGAATTTCAGAGGATTAAACTGTGCTCCTCAGAGGCTCCGCTTCCCTCTGGTGACTCTAGGGGAGCAGATGGTGACCGTGTTTTTAATGTAACACCTCTGTTAACTGTCCAGATAATCTGACTTAATGTACCTGGGCCCTCATAAAGATTCAACTAGCTTTTTAAATCATGAATCGTCAGGGAGGATGACAGCAAAGGTGCTCTGTTCTGCATGTCTGACATAACGTTGTCAACTCTCAGGGGTATATTGCAGTATCATAGTATTTGGTGCGGGTTTTTTGGTAAGCCTCCAGTTGCTACAATCATATCAGGGTCACTCTGGTGCCTTCTCTTCCTCTTTTCTAGAAAGAAAGGTCTTCCTTTCCTTCCGTCTTGTTACAGGAAAAAGCTGTAAAAAGGGAACCTGGGGCATCTTGCTGCAAAGAGAAGGGAATAAAATGTTGCATTTCATTGTTTTTAAATCACACAATTTTTCAGCCCCAATTTTATTCCAGGATCTGACTGACGTTTTTACGCGTTTAATCTTGTCAGTGTTATGACTCACGGAAACCACCGCTGAGATAATCTCAGGCATGGGGCTGAAACTCAGGTGCAAGCTCATGTTATCTTTAACCGGTTTTATAACATGGCGCATGGAAAATATACTGCTTTGTTAGGTGGCTAAGAAGTAGGCACATAGGATCATATCTTTTTCATTCTGTGAACAATCACTGCAACAGTAAAACACAGCAAACCCTGCTTTGTAATGCACGCTGATATAAAGCTCTGCCATGGGCCTCCTGTTTTGAGCCAGCAATATATAGCAACGGCTCGTGACGTCTGTTGTGATTCCTGAAAAGCCCACGCTAAGCAAAGCTGAAATGAATGATAAACAAAACAGAGCCCGTTTTTCTCCAGTCGTGTTTAAGTGTATGGGGGCTGTCAAGGCAAGATGCACATTAGTACTTAACTGAGAATGACTTCAGAGAGCAACTCGTAAACCTCCATTAATAACTCCCTGACAGCCTGGCAGTGCCTGTCTTGGCATTTATCTAACAGCAGGCCACTATCATACGGTGACAAGTTTCGCTCCTCCAGAGACCTCTAAAATACCTGTAGGGTCTGGAAACATTTGAGAAGGGAACAGTGTACCACTTCTCTCTTCTCTGCTCGAATTAGATTTATTATCACATTTAATCCAGCATGAATACTGCCTTATTTAGCATGACAACTGTAACTACATACATGTTAGCTCAACCCAGTGGTGGCTCCAGTGTGAAATTATTCCTTTCCTGGTTGAAAACAAATGATACAGACTAGAAAATAGCTCATGTTGGGATCCACATTTTAGGTACAGTGCGCGCTCAAGTTGCACAAGACGTTGCTTGCTCAGGCCATTTTTGTCTTCTGAGGCTATTCCAGCAATCCTCGGGCTTTCCCTGGTGTGTTGGGAGCAGCTGCGTGTTCTCTAGACATGAAAACTGCAGGAAGAGCTCTGAAAGTCTCCTGCAAGGACACACCTTGAGCTCCGAAGACTGCCGATACTTGAACAGTATATAGATATAAAACAGCTACCACCACATGGCCCAGGGACCGTGGTCTGTTTCTTGGACGAATCCCAAACATGGTATAGATGAAGCCTATGTAATCCTGGCAATCACTTATCTCCCTCAGGACAAAGACCCCATCTGCAAAATATACGGAAGAAACATACCAGCTTTGCAAATCTTTAATTCAGCTCATGGCTGCAACTCTTCTAATAGTGACATATGACAGCTCTGTAAAAATGTTTTTAGTTGCCAAGTCAAGCACTGGAAAAGGAAGGACAGATTATGTTTGTGAATACAACTTGAATTAGCTCCTCTTTTCTTCCCCTGTGCAGGTGGAATACATTTTGAGGCAAAGGGGATTTGTTTTGAGCACGAGATGGAGCTTAAATATCTCCTGTAATGGTGCAAATCCAGAGGACTAGAGAAAAATAAAAAGTACCTGTCTGTTAAAGGCAAAAAAGGGGAGAAACAAGGAAATGCTGATAATTCGATTTGACTTCAACATCCTTCCCAGAGCAGAACAAGCAAACAGTTACACAATATAAGGTGAACAAGCTGAGCATATATATATGCTCATGCTGTTTCAAACAGCATGGTCGTGTCGGATGGATAATAGCCTGCGAGACAATGGAAGCCATTCTCCTGTCTGTCCCAGGTGACATCCCATGTCTGGTTTTGATATCACCCTTCAGGAAAGATGACCGGGCCAATGGGAGCGTTTGCAAGGGAAAGGAACGATAATGATCGTCAGAGTGACATACATGGTCTCTAAGAACTAGTGAAAGAGTTGGAGTTGCTTAGTCAAGCAACAAGGCTGTTGCAAAGGAGAAGATAAGCTTTTCTGTGTACTCACGGGTGACAGAACAAGAAACAATGGACTTAAATTTCATCAAGAAATGATTATGTTTTTTGATTCTCCCACCATTCGTTCAAGCACCGGGTGGGGGGGGCTCAGAGTACCTCGCATCCTGGTTCGTTTTAACAGAGCTGAAGGCTGGAATATGGAAGTTGATGGCTACAAGATATGGCACTGCAACATCCCCTGCCACAGCCACAAAACCTCTTCAATTTGCCTTTGAGAATATCAATGCATCTTAGAATGTTGCTAGCTTCTAAGTGGATACAGGATGTATATTAGATAATCAAATATCAGCTGGCTGCCCCTCCTCCCTCAAGTTTTCTCCAACTTTCCTCAGTGTGCTGAAAATTAATTCTATCCCAGACAAGCACATATCTTTTTTCTCCCTTTGAACTTCCCTTAGTTGGGTCTTGAGTGCCACGTTGCTATACATCACTCTAAAGTTCTCCAAAGGTCATATGTCTGCAAGAATCTGACCTCCAAATAACATGGCTACTAACACCTCCAAACATATTTCCCAAGGGACTTTTACTAAAGCTTGGAAAGGAATTTGGGATCCTCATCCTACCATATACAAAGTAGTATTTCCATTTTTTTTCCAAATTTCCATTGCTCCCAGGGAAGTGAAAACACACAATAACATCAGGTAGATCCATAGTTATATTTACAGCCCATTGAGGGGGAAGGGGCATTAGAACCCAGCAATTTAGCTTCAGGAGAATTTCTGCCTGTATCAGGGTTTGAGACAGTCTTTGATGTTGGTGAAATAAGAGAGAGAAATGTTTCCCTCAGGGAGCCAGAAAAAAAATACCCAAAGTCTTCAGCCTGACTTTCTTTTGTATCGCTGCTCCAGCTACTGTCTCCAGAATTCATTACAATAAGCAAATACTCATACATCATGGGTTTAATATGACAACTATGATGCTTAATAAGGCTGGAAGAAACATCGCTGTGACTCTATTTGAGCCTCCTAAACAATCAGTTATTGCTGAGAAGGTTACACCAATTTTTATAGCTCAAGAGCTGATTTGCAATTTGTATTCATTTTTCGTTTTGATTAGGCCAATTGTGTGTTCTATCTGCATTATCAGCTCCATAAAAATTCATTTCTATCCATAAAAATATAAGATTTCTAATAATGCCTCTCCTACTTTGTATGGGTGTATTTGTGGTTTTATTTAGAACAGAAAGGCAGTTAAGCTGGTAACTGGATTGTCTTTCTGTCCAGTTTCAGTGCAGGACCTAATCCATTACTCTAAACCCATGCGGTCAGATTTAAACTGAATTGCTTTTATGATGAGATGGGAGAAATTTGTCTTTGCACAAATTACAAATTCTGAGTAACTGTGAAACTACTGCATATCAGATGTCTCACTGAACATAGTCACTCTGGACAGACAGAGCTCCTGACAGGTATGGCCCACACAGTCTGAAAGATGATAAAGCACCAAAACAATTAACATAATGTTTGCAGCCTGATTGAGCAATAAGCATGCTACAGAGACATCTGAGCTGAAGATACCAGTTTAACCAAAGTCTGTTTCCAGAGAGCTGGGGTGTGGAAGGGGCAAAAATGACAGTATAGAGAATTAAAATTATAAAGAAGTTATGGGTAAGAGGAGTAACAAATGTATTTAAGCAATGACAATACCTTCATTGTCAACACCAGCCCCAGGAGCCTGAGGCACCTGTGATCTCTGTGACTTCCAGGTGAGCCGGTGCCTGTAAGTATACTGGGAGACCAGAGCCAGTGCTGGATTTCCGAGGGAAGGACAGGAGAGTACTGACCTGTTATGAGGAGGTACAAATGCATCAGCCAGCTGAATGTCCAGAGTAATGGGTATCACTGGGACCTAATTGTTTCTCATCATTGATTGTCTGGGATATTTGACTGACGTTCACTAAGCAAAGAGCCGTGACACTGTCAGCTCCTCCCAGATGGTTGCTGTCTCCTTCTCAGCACAGGTCATGCACCCATAGCAGAGGCAGCTGGAGTAAACATATGCTCACGTTCCAGCCGTGCTTGTTCGTAGTGCAGTGTCCTAAGAGAAACTCACCTTCATGAGAAGTTTGAGGCAATACACAAAATGGAGCAGCTGAGGTGGGGCGGATCTTTGGTTGTGCCAGCTCAGCTGGAGGCAGTGACCATCAGCAAAGGGTGGGACAGAGAGGTAGAATCCTCCAAAAGTGGTAGAGGGAGACTGACAAAAGCCCCTAGTATAGTAGGCAGCCAGATACTTAAGTACTAAGAGGACTTGTGTAATCCCTTTCTCCTCCCCTCCCTTCCTCTATTCCTTCCTTCACACCCGCCACCCCTTTTCTCTCTTCTTTCCTCTTCTTTCCTCCTGTATCCTATTAAAATACCTGTGCCATGGGTGGGTTTTATTTCATGATTCTTGCATATAGCAATACTGGTCAGATTATGTGCAGGTAGTTAAAAAAAAAAGAATTTGTTGCATTGTCCACAGTTGGTGCAATGTGCTGGTTAAAGTGAAGGTGTGTTGCTGTTCCCCGCTACTAGATCTCAACAAACTGACTAAATATCCTTTTTTAATGTTTGTTCTAAACCAGCTTGCTATTGTTAACCATGGTGATATGATAGATCCAGAGTCTGCAAGGTCTTTAACATGTACAGAGCCATACTCTGATTAAGAAGTTAGAAGGGTGCAAAACCAGGCTGGCTGGTTAAAGAGTTAAAGAGGCAGAGAAGCATGTCTGATCTCAGCGGGTAAAAAAGAAACAAGAATTTGTCTTCAGGCAAGAGCACTTCCAAGGGAGTCCCACAGAGATCTCTGTCTGGCCTTGCATTCTTCACTGTTCCTACAATCTCCATGAAACTTACCGGGCTGTATCCATACTACCTACAGTACATAGGCAACGAGCTCTTACGTTGTGTCTGCTTCTTCCTAGCCGGAGACCTAGGCTCGGGCACTCCTCTGGAGGAGCAGTCTCAGTAGTTCATTCCGATTTTGCTGTGAGATACCGCAGCAGTTATGAGGACTAAATGGGGAAGCAACCATTTTTGTCTCAGCACTGTGATCAATTTATGTCCCAAAGTCTTTGTTTATCATTATAGTTGTGGGCTCCTGCCTTGTCTGAGTCCTTCTCCTTACTTCTTCATCCCCACCTGCCCCAGCATTCTCCTCCCAGTCCATCCCCCAGTGCTCCTCACTAAAGTGTGTCCCTTTGTGTCCACAAACATCCCACTGCGGGATGGCTGCCCTTCTAAGAAGATGGTTCTCCAGCTGGGGAGGCAAAGGGGGATCTGTCGTAGGGTGGAAACAAAGTCAGAGTTCGTTCTTTTCTAAGAAGGCCCTGGAGTCAATGGCCTCTCTTTCTAGTCCTCCCAACAGGCTGACACGGAGGTAAGACATATCAACGAAAATAATCAAGCCAAAGCTTCAAAATGGCCTTTCCGGATTAATAAAGGCACCTTCATAGTCCTTAACTTGTGCTGAATTTGTAGCTTGCAAGATTCCCCAGACCGCCACTGCCTGAGTCTGAGATCTTGTGGTTTTACATGCTCAAATCTTAATGCATCCTGAAGAAACCTCTGACTATATGCTCCACTCTGAGTCAAGGAGTTTCTGAGGACAGTCCGTCACCCGCAGCTGCAATCTGGGCAAAGTGGGACACTAAAACCAAGTTTCCTCTTGGCTACTGCTGGTTACATTATATTTATCGCAGGCTGTAAAATAGTCTTAAATATTTGAAGCAGCAAATGTAAGCACCCTAGCAAATGGGGCATTAGATGGTGTTCTTCATCTGTCAGCTTCAAGCAAAGATCCTTAATATTAGAGCATATAATATGAAAGAAACTGGAAGTGGAGACGATTCAATAGGACCGTAAGGCATGTGAGGACATGATTATCCTTCCTCACTCCATCAGGAGACTGTAAGATAGCGTAACTGAAAACAACCAACACTTAATCGATCCGAAAAACCTGAAATGAGAGAATTTTAAACAGGAAATTTTCCAAACAGGTCAGTTTACCAGTTTAATGAGAGCCATGATCAAATGAATGCATTACCACAGGATCGAACAAGATACAAAGGTGCTCTCCAAAGAAAACTGCACACACATCTTACTGCAACGTGCACTGCCCGGTACGAATGGAAGACTATGTCCCAGTGAGAAAAAGATTCACATTTTCCCTTTTTACTTGTCCTTTACCTTGTATCCTAATTCAGTATAGATTGACACCTTGACTTACACTTATCAGCTTTCCCAGGGAATGCATATTTATATCTCAAAGGCATTTCCAAATTCATACATTTACAGATATTCTCCAGAAGACACTATAGGAATTAGTAGATATAAATCTGGACCGATTTGCAAAGATCTGGAATTTAGTTCTGCCATAGTACAACCAAGAAATTGTGGTTTACTGCCTCAGTTTCCCCATGTATGAAGTGAAGGTCATGATACCTCTTTGAAAAGTGCTAGGGCAATCTGCATATAAAAGCATTACAGAAAGTCAGGCATTATTATTATTATTATTATTGCTGTTACTAATAATGCAGTGACCGTGCAGTGCATTAAACTACAAACAACTGTGGACAACGGGGACAGAATGTTTACTTTACGTTCCCATTACTGTTAAACACAAAATGTGACACCAAAGGTAGCAACGTCCTCCGTCGTGGAAGACCATTCAACCAAATGGATGAAGAAAAACTGCTCCCACCCCCATGAAGCAACATGTCAGAACAAATAGTGACAACTGCTGAAAAATGCCTTTGGCTGGCAACAGCTGAGATGTGATTTTGTCCAGTTCCCATTGCGAGGACAGAGTCTCTTTCTCTCCTCCACTCCCTCACCTCCCCCACAATCATATTCACAGTTTGAAAAAAGATCTTGAGAAATAAGCGTGGGGAGGAGGTAGAGGTATGTCATGGGGAGGGGGGAATATTCAGCATTTTAGTCTCGGCCTCAGCTGGAGAAATGATGTTAACACGTTTGGAATAGCAGAAAGAAAGTCAGCATTGCTATGGAGGCTTTGCTGGTTAAGGAATAGGAAGCAGCTCTGGAGAAGATATATGAAGCAATAAGAGATGATTTACTTCCACAGCATTTATTGTTTTAATACGTGCATACACCCCATCTATTTTCGTTTGCCGCAGCATGCGTGGCAGTCCTCCTTGTTGGAGGATGACATTGTTGCATTTGTCGTCATTCCCGTCAATATATCATGAGGAATAGGAACAGCAGCTCGAAGCGCAGTGCCGGGACCTGGATCGAGCGGATGGTGAAAAGAAATCCGCTCCCAACACTAGCCCTGATAATGGGAGCTCTCCATCACGCTGCCATTTCACGGTGAGGGGTACGAAGCTTGCACGGCTCACAGGAGCTCATCGGAAGCAGTCTTGCGATCGTCATCATAAAGCCCAATACAATAAACACTTTTCAAATAACTCTTTTCACCTTGTGTTGTCTCATATCGTGGCACTTCCAATGAGCAGTCTTACTTCTGAGCAAAAGAAGGAGAGAAAGAGAATGATACAGCACCTGTTATAAGTACTGTTGTCGTCAAAGCTTTAATATGATGTGGATTACTCAGAGTGGAAACTTGTGCAGAGTTTGGGCTCAGCTGGGGACACGACACATATTTTCTGGGATGGGTCTTTCATTGACAAGTCTGGCTTGGTACTTAGTCAACCAGGGGTTAACTTCAGCTTACGCCTATTCAGATAGGTACTGGGGGGGAAGAGGACCCAAATGTGGCTGATGACTTTGATGGAGAGAGCCTTAGATCATTACATTTCAAGACACAAAGGGTGCCTTGAAATCCCTAAACGACTATTTAGGGATCCATGAACTTGTCTCACAACACCTTCCTCCAGCCAAGCTTTATATTACATAAGTGACATAAATGCATGCACAGACCTCAGATCATATGTGCGACATCATACCTGGTGTGTACTATCAAGCATGTGGCAGCACAAAGCTCTTTCAAACTCGGTTACCTTCTCCAGTGCAGAGGAGTAACTTGCACCCTCACTTTGCTCCACAGTGGGATACAGACCATGCCAGGACGCCTGGATGCAGTTCAGCCCTGCAGCTGCGTATGGATGAGTAGGGAAGTGTATGCCTGAAGAGGAATCCAGTTTTGGGCAGGTGCGGACAGTAAGATGAAATGCAGAGATACAGGGAGCTGGTGTTGGACATGGGGGTTGGATGAGGCTGGGGTCCAGGCTGTCAGTTAAGGGTATAAATGAATCTTCTTAAAATCAAAAATACAAAACCCACAAGAGTTTCTATATATATTCCTTGGAGCTTTTCATTGTTTCAGGCGTCAACTCTTCCTAGGATGAGGAGACTGAATTAAGCTCCACAAAGGGCCTTTGAATCTAATTTGAAGTCCATTACAATTACTTTAGGTTAAGATCTTCATGGTTTTTTTACATGATTTTACCTCCTTATACAAACTGGCTCTGGAAGAAGAAGTACTGCAGGCCGTAATAGTGTAACTGTGACGGGTATATTTTTTTCAGTCATTTCATTGCCTTCCCCTAGAGACATATTTATATACATTAAAGTTTAAGGGAAGTCCTAAGTTATATCCATCTCTTGTAGAAAACTTCTCAGTAATTTGTCTTTAATGACAAAGGCAAGTCATGTAAAGAGAGGAACTAGCTGAAATTAAGAACGTAATGTTCTCAGTGGAAGATAGGCTGTTGGGCAAGTTATATCTTTCCCTGCAATCCAAACCAACAAACACTCTTCACGCCTTTGGGAGTCATTTGTCTCAGTACTGTACATGTGCAGTGGTTTGCTTCCTTTGCTTTGAAATTGTTTAGCCCGTTCCATTGCTCTGATGGTTACAACATAAAATGATCCGCTTTAAAAAGCATGAATCTCATCTGCATGAGTCTGCAGAGAATCTCAAAGGCTGAGATTCTCTGCAGATCCTACTCAGAGATCCTACTCTGAGTTCTTACTAAGGCAAGGCTACTTGCCCAGGACCATGTCTAGATGGCTTTAGAATATCTGTGGAGGGAGACTCCACAACTACTGTGGGCAACCTGTTCCAGTGCTCAATCACCCTCACAGTAAAAAATCACCCTCACAGTAAAAAAGTGGTTCCTGATGTTCAGAGAGAATCTCCTGTCCTTCAGTTTGTGCCCATTGCCTCTTGTCCTGTCACTGGGCACCACTGAACAGAGCCTGGCTCCATTGTCTTTGCACCCTCCCTTCAGATATTTTTACACAATGATAAGATGTCCCTGAGCCCTCTCTTCTCCATGCTCAACAGTCCCAGCTCTCTCAGTCTTTCCTCACAGGAGAGATGCTCCAGTCCCTTCATCACCTTCGTGGCCATTTGTTGGACTCTCTCCAGTATGTCCATGTGTCTCTTGTACTGCATAGCCCAGAACTGGACACAGTACTCCAGGTGTGGCCTCCCGGTAGAGGAGAAGGATCACATCCCTCGACCTGCTGGCAATACTTTGTCCAGTGCAGCCTGTATACCATTAGCCTTCTTTGACGCGAGGGCACATTGTTGGGTCATGTCCAACTTTGTGTCCACCAGGAGCCTTAGGTCCTTTTCTGCCACTTTTATCCCCACAACTGTAACAGGAGTTCAGGCACCCACTTCACATCAATATACTTCTGTTGCAGATGCCGAAATCAGGGTGGTTGAATAATAACACCTTCTGGTATGCTTATTCTGTCCACCAGCAAATTAAATTGCTTTGTATTGAGCCACATTAGACTTGCACTGACCATTGCCAAGCTATGGATCTACCTGCAATCAGTTATAGTACCTTGGCAATAATATCACCCCCATTCTAGCAAGAGGGGCCAGGAATGGCTCCATTGCTTGATGTCTTTCTATGTTTTTATCAACAAACATGATCACCTCCCAGATGATAATATATTGAAAAGGTGTTCCAGTAACAAGGGTCTGTTCTTTACTCGTTATTTGAAAAGGTTTAGTTTGGTTCAGTCTTCTGAGATTGACACAGAAAAAGGACGATTCATCAAGAGTTCATTTTTCCACCCAAATTAAAAATTTGTTATTTTTAATGAAATTTTGAAAGCAAGCAAAAACATCAAGAGGAGATTAATTTCTGTACAAAACCAAACCAAAACAAAAACTCCAAGTACAACAGCTGTAAGTTAACAGCTTTTAGTAACTAGGAGAATAAATAGATTGAAGAAAGGCTGAATCATCCTAAAAGGCAGTGAAGGAAATTGGTTTCGTGTTTTGGAAAAGAAACGGTCCACTTGAAATGGTTACAGCAAGGCTCTGAAAGGATAAAATTACTTTACCTCACCTCTGCTCAAAGCTGTGCTAGGTAACACTCATAAAGCCCCTACTCTGCCAGCAGACGCCTTGTGTTGCCCTGCTCGGGTTCGTACTTGCAGTCCTTCCACGTGACAAGATGACAGCTCCAACTGCTGCACAAAACTGCTTAGAAAGAGTTGTCACAGGGACAAACCTTTCCTGGACTCCAGGAAAAAGCTGCTCTTGGCTTCAGCAATCCCTTGATTTAGCCCGATAATCATGAAGGCCACCCGATTTCCCAAAAGTCAGTGTGATTTTTTTGCATGGATTTCCAGGTTTTGGAAGAAATACCAGTGTTGGAAATACTGAGTGAGCAGCAGTCTAAGGACATGTGTGGTTTTGTCTGGACTTCGTCCATTATCTTAAAATTAGACATATGTAGCCAGTAGAAAGGTTTCTGCGGTATATGAAATGTATTTCTCTTTCCTTCCCTCTACCCTTCACCAACCTTGGTGTTTCTAGCTTTCAGATTTTTCTAATCCCTTCTGCTGTAATCAGTTTTTCAGTGCATATGAACAATTCAAGTCACCTGAAAGTCGAGGTACCCCAAATCAATAAACAATAGTTGACTGGCTGTCAAAATGGAGACATGAAAATCATGGCTAACCTGGTAGGATCTGACTGACAAATTTGAGCCAGGCATCTCCTGCTGTAATGGCAGTAGTGTTCTTGTAAGTACACACTCACAAATGTGTGTTACTTGTAGGCATACAAAACTCCATAGAATGAAAGAACAGGAGGAAAAGTTATGCTTGCCTAAAGACTGGTATTTGGTGTATTAGAGCATTTAGTCTATATTAAAGCAAAATTAATATTAATAACAATGTGCTGAGGGAATATGGGAATCTGAAGCCACACTATAATGCACCTAATACAAAAACCTACAAAAAAAAGCCATTGAAACACTCCAGCACATAGGCAGCACGATGAGAAAAAGTGGTTTTGATAACCCTGCTTCAAATTTAGCACAAACCACCATAGTTAGTGTAGTTTCAGTGAAAATTCCCTGATTTTACACCGTTGGCAACATGGTTCAGAGCATAATCCCAGTAATCGAGATGTCTAACAGGGTTTTTCTCACCATGTCAGGATCCAGAGAACAAAGTGTATTAGTGAGACTAAATGAGACTCGTGAGACTCGATGGCTGCCCTGCTCACTCACGGAAGATGCACTGTAATAGTCATGTAATTACAGACAATTTTGCAGTGTCTTATTCCTCTGGTTATTAAAGTGAAATAAAAGCTGCTAGAAGAAGGGAATATATTTGTGTTTATCTTTTCAGTGGGTGTCATCTCTTGTCTGCCTCACTCCATTCCTTTTCTTTCCAAGAAAAGAGTAATTTATAGGATCATAACAAAACAGAAAATTACTGACTGAAAGGATTATATTATAAATTAGTAGCTGAACCTTAGAACGTGTGTGTACTCACACCATCACATGCTCACTCAACTGTCCTCTTTTGTTACTGTCAGCCATTTATTCTACATATGTGATTAATGAGTCTATAAATAAACTATATCAATAACTATAAATATATATTTAAAATATTAAAAAATATATAAAAAACTATAAATAACATGTCCAATGCCTTGCCTTATACATAATGCATAGCTCTTATACAGTTCTTTTCCCTTTTTGCTTATTTTCCTATGGCCTCCGTTGTTAAATATTCACCTGCCCTTTGGAGAGCACCGACCCAATCCAAGTGATGACTGTTTTCTCCTTGTACAGCAGCCCTATTCCAGGTATGATTTTATATTCTCTCTACTAGCTCATGCAGCCTCTTATTTTGATGGCTTCACAGGTGGATTGAACTAGTTTAACAGCATGTGGGTTTTGGAACCAAGAGGAAAGATGAGAAGAACAGAGATGATGAGGGGGGAGCAGGGAAAAGGGAGCTTTCCCAAAGCAAGATTCCCCCATTGGCAGCAAAGTTAGCTCAGCTTTCCATAGGACCTCACTCTCTGTCTTCGGCTGCCAATTTACCATTTGCCTTGCTTAAATTCCCTGAATTTAAGGGAGGAAAGAGCATCTCTCTCATGCTGGGTCCAGAAGCACTTGGATGCTTAGTGGCCAGAAACACTGTAGTGTCCCTGTTGCTTCCAAACTTGGGACCTAAAATCCTGATGCTAACTTTATTTTCTATTATCCATTCACTGGGGGGAAAAAGAAAAAAGCTCATGGATCAAGCCAGAAACCAGAACTCCCTCCTAAGTAAGAGCTCTTATCTGTAGAGTACTGCTCCCTCTAACTAATTTTCTTTTTGACCTCGAGGTCAAGAGGACTTGACCTTTCCATGAAGGAGGAATGGGTACCATCTTCCACCTAGAACACCTTAATGTGGGGAACAAACATCCCTAGGAGATGTGAGGAAATGGGGTTTTGGATCACTCCACTTTGCAAAGAGAATCAGTCTCCTGTTTCTTGGATAGGAACTCTACCTCCAAGTGGTGTTTGAAAATCAAGGGGCATTTTATGGGCATCTGAGTCCTACTAATGGGGCTGAGTGTTCTCAGGGCAATGTGCCAAAGACACTGGCGTGGGGAATACCTGGTCACTGAACCCTGCCAGGCTTCTTTACCCTTTGTGTACCATGCTGCCTGGGCAGTCTGGACGTGTGAAAAGACACAGAAATTAAGTGCAGGAACATTAAAATCACAGATGGAAGCACCTCAGCAGTTCAGGCGTCTTCAAGGTCATGTTGGAGCTCAGAGGATGTTTCCAAGGTAGGTTAGTGTCAAAGCTGGAGATCTGACCCTAGACCCTAGTTAGGGTCCCTAGATCCTACCTAAAGGGTTTTATGCCTGGATTATGTCCCTGCTGCTTGAGAGCTTTGGTAGTAGTTGTAGTTGCAAATAAAATTCCCCTCTATTCTCTCAGCTGCAAAATCCGCCCCAAAATATTCATTGAGCAGCACTGTTTGTTGCAGAGTGGCTGTTACTTTCCACCCCAATAACTGCTGAAGGATCTCTTTATTCACAGTTTATGAAGCACCTGGGATACTGTGAGGATGACTGACACCACACAAATGTACATGATAATTATTGTCATTCAGGCTGGAATCGGCTCTGTAGTGTTTTATGGTAGATTTTTTTTTCTTCTGTGTAGGAGGGCTGTTCATTAAAATAATACGTTTCATCATGTGGCAATGTTAAACTTCTCTACTTTTGCCTTTTTATTCTTTGTTTCATGTCGTTGGTAGGATGCTTTTTGTCCTGTAGACACTAAGCTTTATTCTGCATGCCATTTGTGAAGGCCCTGGCTCACCAGGACAGGGTCCATCATTTCTAATTACAGACGAACAAGACCTTTCCAGTCAAAAAACTTTTCTATATATGTAGAAATGTTTAAGGAAAGATTTTGGGAGTTTTGTGAAATACTTACATTTTCCTTTTTGACTGCTCAGAATGTGCTGCTTTTGAAACAGCTTAACGAAGTATTAAACGGCATTTTCCTGCTGATGTATGGCCGGATGGGACTGGTAGTTTTAACCCCATTTTCACCAGTAAAATAATCTTCTCAGAGAATTGTGCTTCCACTAAGGAATTGTGGTCATTTCCCACCAGCCAGGCAATGTGGTGTGTCATGGACATTATATTACCTCGTAATTAGCATGTAATTATTACGAGCAGGATGCCTGGTCAAGGAGAGTGGGGGAAATGTGAGTGTTTCTGTTTTAACTACAGTTCCCATAAGACCAGGTGCTGTTGTGAGAAAACAAAGTTGAATGTTGACATGACTCAAAACAAAACCTTTCAGCAAACCAAACGGAAAGGTTTTGATTTCAGGCATGTCGAAACATTTCTCTTCAGCTGAAAATGTCAAAGAGAGCATTTGACATCTGTTGTGTTTTGACCTTTCCAAATTGAATTTCTTTGTCATTCCCTTGTCCGTTCTGTAAAAAGAAAAACACACATTTTTTTTTGTCCTGATGTGGGGGAAAACACAGAACAGAGAACTATCTAGAGAATTTGCCATGGAGGGACGTTTTTCGGTTTCACTTAGCTCTTTATAAGAAAGCTTAGTGTAAAATAAAATAGCCCTTTCTCCTTCAGGTGCCTGCAGAGGACTGGTACTGAGCCGAGCCCTGCAGCCGGCCGCAGCAAGGAGCAGAGGATAAAGCAGCAAGTGTGATCCCGGGGGGCTGCACCTCTTGCCTGGACACCCCTGAGCTTCTCCGGCTCTGAGCACACGATGCAGAGGTAAATAATTCTGCTCTCACCCCTATGTGCTCCGGCAGCATCTGTATAGATTATATATTTTCCTTCTTCTCAGTCCTTTTCTTGCTGCTATCTCCTGCAACACGCTGTCTAGTATATTCTTTGTATATCTAGTACAAAATCGAATAGATGTCCTTTAAGTTACTTTCATCTCAACATCTTCATTATTTTCATGTCAGAAGTGTCTCAACAAGGAAATTCAAGTTTGAGTGAGCTCACAGACATTTCTTTTCACTCATAAGACATGAACAAACCATATGGCACAGTTAAGCCACTCAGCATGATCCTAAAACAAAGACAAATGCTGCTGTTGTTGTTTCATTGTTTAAAGTAGATGTTTTTGGAGTATGAATTACTTTGGCTCAAACCTTCCGTCTCTTTTCTGTTAAACTCATATATATTAATACATGCCCCTGTATGTCTCCACATAGCCTCAAGAAATTGTCTCTTTATAAATAATACACATTAAATATATATAGCAACTATTTCTGTGAGGTGATTCTTAGTTCTACAATCCATTTAAAATAGCAGTGAAGCTGAAGGGTGTCTCAGTGCCCACTGGTTTTCTACTGCAAACGCAAATAAGATAGTGTCACCATTCCTACACCTCATCAGGCTGAGCATTTTGAAATGTGTTTCATTCGGCAAATGACTCTGTCCTTAATGGGGACTTGCGAGAAAGGGTGATCCCTGGTAAACAAGGGGAACAAAGATGGAGCTGAAGTTGTGTGGATGCTCTAGAGAAAAATCTTCTTATTTCTAAGCCAAACCTGGATTTCAGAGGGGTTGAAGCCCATCACTCCAGGCTGCAACCCATCCTACCAGAACTGAGTATAAGGAAAACAGACTCTAACTACAGAAAGTCCATTTAGTGACTGTACCTAGATTTCCTCCCTGCTTTTCTGGAACAACTGGAAGTGATCACTGGCTGGAAAAAGTTTGTTTATCTAGACTGATAATCCCTTGTGCTATGCAGTCACATTCATGCAACAGGCTGACTGGTGCCAATGGAACAATTCCCATGAATCAGAGCTTTTACCATCGGGCTGTGACACCAGTTTCTAATAACTGAAGGACATGTTGCATTAAAATTCACATCCTTCCTCTGTACTGCTGGTAGATTTCTCTCACTAACTCTAAGAAATTGTATGTTGTCACTAAAAAGTACTGGCACCTTCTCACATGTGATCCACAATTGCATAACAATCACAGCAATTTCCTTTTTAATAACACTAATATGGCTCAGAAAACCGAAGGGACCATGCTGATTTACTGGTTCCCATGAACCCATCACAGGCTCATCATTCAATAGACTCTGCCTTTTAAATATGGCCACTGTGCTCCATTAATAATATGGAAAAAAATCAATTCCATTTTCCCCCTCCACGTTTGGAAAATATATTACCTGAAAGGGTTTTATCACCTGCACTGTGCATAATATCATGTACTGGATGTGATTAAATGTCCAGGTGGTTTCATCCCTACTACCAAACTATCTGACATCTCCAACGATGCAATATCACCCATAAAGGATCCATACAGAGAAAGGATGTGTATACAACATAAGAACATATTTGAAAGCTTTTATTAACTTTTATTTATTAACTATTATTAAGTCCAGGGAGCTGGATGAGGCAGTTATAGAAAAAGGACTCAGATATTACAATGCAGCCTCTACAAAGTCAAAGGTAGCCTGTAGCTGTATACACAGACAGCTAGATGTGAATTTAAAGCTTTTCTTCTCATGTTCCTCTGTTGTGCCCATACTTTTGTGGAACAGATTCCTTCCTCCTTAGTGCCAAGGTCTGTTCTGCTTTGCAAGTGGTGTGGAGTCTGGACCAGACTGAGACTTCACACATGCAGAATAACAAGCAGAGATGGCACAAAGCCTTCATGGATGAACCATAAAACTCAAACGTAGAAAGGATGTGTGTAAGAGGTGGAAGCAGGGTCAGATCAGGTCACCCAGGATGAGTACAGAGATGTGGTCTAGCTTCCCAAACATCATCCCTACATGCTCAGAATCCACCTGGAGCTGAACCTAGCAAAGGATGGGAAGGGCAAGAGGAAGGGTTTGTACAGGCACATTGGCAGCAGAAGGAAGGCTGGAGAAAATATGGGCCCAGTGCTAAAGGGGCAGAGGACCTCAAAATGAAGGACATGGAGGAGGCCAGTGTACTCAGTGCCTTCTTTGCCTCAGTCTTTACTGGTAAAACCACCCTTCAGGAATTCCAGGCCCTTAAGACCAGTGGAAAAGTCTGGAGCAGAGAAGACTTACCTCCAGTGGAAGAGAACCATGTCAGGGAACACTTAAACTGAACACACACATGAGACCTGACGGGGAGCACAAAGGGTGCTGAGGGAGCTGGCTCATCATCTTTGACAGACTGTGGTGACTGGGAGAGGTTCCTGAGGACTGTAGCAAATGTCACTCCTGTTTTCATGAAGGAGGATCAGAGGAACTACAGACTGGTCAACCTCACTTTGATCTGTGGGAAGACAATGGAGCAAGTCCTTCTAGACGCCGTTTTGAAATGTATAAAGACAAGAAAGTACTTGAGAATAGTCAGCATGGATTTGTGAAGGATAAATTGAGTCTGACCAAAGCCTTCTACAAAGAAATGACTATCTCAGTGGATGAGAAAAGAACAGTGAATGTTTTTATCTATGACTTAACAAGGCTTTTGGCACTGTTTCCACAACATCCTCATGTTCAAGCTGATGAAATACAGACTAGATAAGTGGAGAGTCAGTTGGATCAAAAACTAGCATGGATTGAAAACTAGCTGAATTGCTGGACTCAATGGGTTGTGAATGGTGACATGAAGTCCAGCTGGACGTCAGCGACAAGTGGTGAACATCAGTGGTCAGTACTGAGACCAACAATGTAACATCAATATTAATGACCTGAATGATGGGACAGAGCACTCTCGCAGCAAGCTTGGAGATAATACAAGACTTTGAGGAGTGGTTGATATATCACATGGTTGTGTTGCCTTTCAGAGGAATGTTGATAGCCTGGAGAAATGGTCAGAGGGGAACCTTATGAAGTTCAACAGAGGTAAATGTGAAGTCCTTCATCTGGAGAAGCACAACCATAAGGACCACTGCGCTCTGGGGGCTGACTGTCTGAAAAATAGCTTTGTAGAGAAGGAACAGGGGGACTGGGGACACTAAGCTGAAAATGAGCCATCAATATGTTCTTGCAGCAAAGAAGACCAACAGCATCCTGGGCTGCATTAGTAAGAGCATTGCCAGCAGGTTGGTGCAGGTGTTCCTTCCCTTCTGCTCAGCACTGGGGAGGTCTCATCTGGAGTCTTGTGTCCAGCTATAGGCTCCCCAGTACAAAAGACATGGACATACTGGAGTGAGCCATCGAAGGGCCGGGCAGATGATTAAGAGATTGCAGCATCTGTCATATAAGAAGCTGGAACAGCTGGGACTGTTCAGCCTGGAGGAGAGAAAGCTCAGGGCGATCTTAGCAGTGCCTATAGATATGTGATGGGGGAAAAAAGAAGAGGGAGATAGGCTTTTCTCAGAGATGTCCAGTGACTGGACAAGAGACAAGGGACACAAACTGAAGCACATGAATTTGTTTAAAAATAAGAAAAATCTTTTACTGTGAGGGTGACTGAACACTGGAAATGGTTGTCCAGAGACGTTGTGGTGTCTCCGTACTGGAAATATTCAAAGACCTACTGGATGTGGCATTGGGCAGATCTGACATTCAGGGCAGAGCTGACCTTGCTCTGAACAGGGGAGGTGGACTGGACATTCTCTAGAGTTTCCTTCCAATCTCAGTGACTCTGTGATTATGAGGGACGCAGAAGTTTGAGCTTATCCCAAGTGGACTGCACTGTTACTACAAAAGACAATTTTCTGTCATTGATACAAGAGTCTTTCTGCAGCATGGAAAAGTTCTTTTGAAATATTATCTCTCGGGGGATGCAGAAGAAACGTTTGGTCATTTAAAATGTGTTTACAGGAAACAGTACGATGCTTAAGGATTTTGTTATGACCAGCTTTGCTGTGTGCTGCAGTTCCACTTGCCTTCTTCGGGCATATGCTCCAGTGTGATTGCATTTTTATTCTTTTTCAAAAGGGCAGATGGTATTTTTTTTTCCCTGTGTGCATAATTAAACGAACACAAAACAAACTCATCTAAAGATACTAATTAATTCCTTTTCCTAATAGATTGCAGGCAGCCTATTAATATTATTCACTCCTGGGACTAAGAGTTTGTTAGCAAGAGCTTCCTCCTCTTGCTGCTTTTCCTTCTCCCATGGTGACACTGGTGAAGTGATCCACCACATCCCTTCTCAACACAGTCACAGTGGGAGTACCTTTATATTAGCGCTGGTCTTGGTGATAGGCTGACTATCCTTTTCTTCATTTGTTAAATACTATTCAACTTGGGTCCCCTCATCACCCTTTCTAGCTTTGATAATCTGTATTTGGGTGGCCATGATGCTGCTTCTGTTAGGTAACGGCTGAGGAGTGGGCCATTCCGAGGTCTACACACATTTATAACCACTTTGGGCGCTCTGTTTTTCTTGGCAAGGGCGTGACAGAGCAGGGGAAGTTTAATTGTTCTACTTTATATATATATATACGCATATATATACATACACATAAAAAAAGGTGAGATCAAAAATGCCTTTGCATGGCACCAAGTGATTGTCAGCTCTATTATAATTACCCAATTAAAGAGGTGATAATGAACCCAGACTTGAAATGCTGGAGGGAGAAAAAGAGGGTGTCACTGGGAACTCAACTTTTGTTTTATCCTAAATCTTTATTGTAAAGGAATCACCTGTCAGGAAGTCTGCTGAAGAGCGAACATCTACTCACTGCAGCGCTGTGATCACAGAAACAAGGTGGAAACAAAGCAGCGGTGACAGATTCAGGTAAGACAGTCTCCAGCCTAGGAAACCCAAACAGCCCGGGGGTTTTCTGAGGAGCTCATCAGTCCTGGGGGCAAGGAGGTGAAGCTTTAGCTGGGGACTTTAAATGGGAGCTGTACTTTCTCCAAATATAAAGAGGTTTTAGTGCTTAGAGGGTGGGTCATATTTTTCAATGTGCTGGACAAAAAAATAATCCGTGAGCTGTATGTTCACATGTTTTATCATAGCAGCTCTGCTGAAAAGAACCTGGGGTAGATGGTCATTACTTACCATCTACCAGTAGCTGTGAAAGAACCTGGGGAGATGGTCACCCCAGCAGCCTTAAGAGTTGATAAGATACTGGTTTGTACTGACACGAGTATAGATAGGAGGTCATGGGAAATGATCAGCCTCTTTACTTGCATTCATTAGACCAAATCTAGAATAGTGCCTCCAGTTTTGGGCAAGAAAGACACTGACAAAACAGTGTCCCATGTCAGGGGCACAGAGAGGCTGAGGGAGGTGAGCTTGTTCAGCCTGGAGAAGAGGAGACTCTGAGGGTCTCACTGCCACCTTCCAGTAGCTACAGAGAAGTCATGAAGAAGACAGTATGAGGCTCTTCATGGAAAAATGTCATAGAAATGTCATGGGTAGAGGAGAAACTGGACAGAAATTGAAACAGTGGAAGTTTTGACTAGTTATAAGGATTCCTTCCCTCCCCCACAATGACAAACAAGCATTGAAATAGGGACCCAATGAGGCTGTATGTGTCCATCCTTGGAGGTTTTCAAGCCCTGGCTGGACAGAGCCCTCATCAACATGGCCAGGTCTCATATATGACCTTTGTTTAAGCAGAACATTGGACTAGAGACCTCCTGAGGTCCCTTCCACCTGAGTTATCCAATGTTGCTATGAAACCTTTTCAAATCACACCTTTTTCTGATGAGATTCAAGCCTTTGGCTTCTGCTCTCAGCCCTCACAGATGTGCCCATGTCATGCAAAGACTGTGTGAGACCACAGCACCATCCAGCTCCAGGTTCAGCATGTTGGCAGGTTTGTGACAGGCTGGCATGACGGCTCATGCTGTTGGGACCCTAGACTGCAGCTGGTGGGCTTGGCTTCCTTTGGGATCTTATTGCATGAATTACAATGGCTCTTTCCCCACCCCATGACACAATACACTGGACATGCTCCCTGTCATACAGGCTGATATGTGCTGCTTATCCTTTAGGAAAGCAGATACTGTGAGATTTGCTGTATAGACCACAAGACAAAACCCAGGCCACATGAAAACAGATGATAATCCTAGGGCATATTCCTCTTTCCATCTTTCAGGATGCTAACATCCGCTTCTGTATTCAATCAAGCTGAGTATTACGTCTCAAAGGTGTTCACCCCTTCATCTTGCCCCAGACTGATCCTTCTGGAAGTTTATTTCTGTGAGGATTGTCCACTTGTGGGACTACAAGTCCCGTCAGTCTTCAGTGCTGCCTCAATAAGGAGTGTGGTTGTGCTGGACTTCAGAGACCCACATGAACAGCCAGATAAATCAGATTAATCCTGCCTTCTGAGAGACAGAGAGGAAAGCATCTTATTAAATTCTTTCAGCTTTTAATGTGTGCAAAAATGTATTTCTTTTCATATGATCCTCATTGCTGGATTTCAGTCATGTTCAAAGATGACAAAATGAAAAAGATCAAATGATAAATCAAAACAAGAGTAACACAAAAGCCTGGGGGATACAGAGCTGACAGCAGATGATCACAGAAGGAAGGAAGTCATCAAATTCTTGCTTATTCCAGAAAAGCCAGCCTTAACTAAGAAATATTTCCTAGATATGTGTGAAAATGACAAAAAAATTTTAGATTGATCATTTTTACTGGATATTGTATGACCAAAATCCCAGTTTATTAGAATTCTAACTGGCTTCTTGATCATTTTCAAGGCTGATTAGTACTAATATACATATATAAATATTTTAAAATGTGTTGAACAAGGCGAAGACCCGGCAACTAACAAATCAATTTCTTATTAGGTTACACCAGAAAACAGAGTGTCCAGAAGTGTGTGCCATTTGTAAATATTAGGTTCATCAATCTTGGTTCTTTGAAACAATCAATTTCCCTGTGAAAGGAAGGCAAATGTTAAAAAAGAAAAAAAAAGAAGAAAAAAGAAAAAAGAAAAAAATACCCTGAAACCAGCAACAACATAGCAGACTAAATCTAAATCATTATTGCTCCACTGTGGAGACTATAGCTACCCCATTTTTTCTTTTCTTTTTTTTTTTTTTTTGGTAGGAACTGCTGTTGTAGCTCATTATAATGACAACTGGCTTAAAAGTGTTAAAAGGAAAAGATAAATCACTTCTGAAATGTATTTTGAAGCGGGTTAGTTAATACAAGGAGCCTTGCAACACTCACTGCAGTTATTTCCTGGATGACAGATTGGTTTTGTCTTGTCTCTGATCTGTTGAGGGACTTCATCTCTCATGAGGGCAGTAGAGAAATATCCTGTGAGGGAAGGAGGTATCTCCTCTAGGCAGCCCTGGAAGGAGGCAAAACACATACCATGGTGGATGGACAGTCTCCATGGCAGCCTGGAGCATATCCTGGGCTTGTGGGGAGCATGCTGCCCTCTCCTCCTAAAGCAGTGTCTAATATGAGCTGGAGTATATCCCAAAAATACCAGTTTCTCTCTGATTCAAAAAGGAAGCCCATGTGTCTAGTTGTGGCACGGCTGTCTATGGTAGATACCATCTTAAGGGTCTCTAGGTTGTGCAGCTTGAAGACAGGTGGACACCTTGCAGTTAAGTGTGGAGCAAGCCGTGGGGACCCACCAGCGACCGGCCTGGCTGAACAGGGAGATTTTGCTGGGACTCAGGGAAAAGAGGAGAGTTTATCACCTTTGGAAGAAGGGGCAGGCAACTCATGAAGAGTACAAGGATCTCGTTAGGTCAAGCAGAGAGAAAATTAGAAAGGCAAAAGCCCAGCTAGAATGCAATCTGGCCATGGTCATAAGGGATAACAAAAAATGATTTTACAAATATATTAATAACAAAAAGAGAGCCAAGGAGAACCTCCATCCTTTATTGGATGGCGGGGAGAAACATTGCCACCAAGGATGAGGACAAGACTGAGGTACTTAATGCCTTCTTTGCCTCAGTCTTCAATAGCCAGACTAAGTGTCCTCAAGGTATTCTGCTCCCTGAGCTGGAAGACAGGGATGGAGAGCACAATAAACTCCTCATAATCCAGGAGGAAGCAGATGAAGACCTGTTAAACCACCTGGACACCCACAAGTCTATGGG